>NC_077229.1:209174337-209449337 GCF_027887165.1 Monodelphis domestica
GAGGTATGTGAATCAATTGGCATAAGAAATAAAAAACATCAAAAAATCCAAATAAAAAAGATAATTTCTGGATAATTTCAAAGTCTTATGTAAATGTAATGTAAAAATTCCAAGTAAAGGAAAAATAAATCTATAGCAGGTCCTTGAATCAAGGCCCAATTAAAATGATCTAAGCAATGATGCATTTACTCAGTAGCCAGGATTACAGAAAGCTGACACATTATGAAAGATAGAAAAGGGACTAGATTATAGGAGCCAGGTAGGAGCCAAATTTGAGACATTCGTCTGTAAGTATTTTCACAAAGTGTGGATACAAGGAAGGCCTACGTCTTGAAATAGAAATATGATCTGTGGGAACTATTACTTGTTGCAATGGTTCTCTGACGGACAAGAGAGAGCTGCTACTAAGTATGGGGACATATCTGATGGTACTTAGTTACAATGGTGGAGATGAGAGACTCTGCTGATACAAGGGAATGATGCCACAGGGATACTGTTAAAGGGGAATGCTTTGGGGTTTGCCTATTGCTCCCTACTGATGACTAGTGGATCAATATTTCTCCTAATCTCCTCCTACCCTCTATCCCTCCCTCCTTTACCCCTTTCTTCCTGTCTCCCTCACCTCCCAGTTGCTCTTGAAGCCTTTGACTTCTTCCCTCCCCTGAGAGAACTATAAAAACTATAAAACTATTAAAAAAACTATATATTCTTTTCTTTTCCTTTTCAAGTAAGGGGTTTTATTGGGAAACAGGATGGAAAACTGAGATAAGAGGGATGAAGGTGTCCCTAATCTAAAATGAAGACTATGAGGGCTTGGGAAGTCACAACTGTGACAGAGGGAAAGTCAGAGATGGAGGACAACAGTTAAAATCTTCTTTCTTCTTCACAAAAGCCACCAAAAAAAATCTCTCCTTCAGCTTGGCTTTCCTCCAACTCTTGGTCAGTCAAATCTCAGAGAGAGCAGTGGTTTCTCCCTTGGTCAGAAAGCTCATAAAACCAAGCCAGTTTGTTATATTTAAAAGAGTGGAAGCCATAAACTGTAAGAGTTAAAATGGTTGAAGGCCATAAACTGTAGTAGATTAAAATAGTAGATATAAGAGTTGATGAGTAAATTGTGACCACAGGAAATATATGTTTTCACTACAGTGTCTTGTTTCAAATCAATATTTAAGGTGGTCGCCAGGGAAATATTCCCGATTATGAATCTACCCAAGTCAACTGGGTTTTATAGAGACTTTAATTAATAATACAATGAGGAATCAAAGAAAGAGAGAGAGAGAAAATAAAAGAAAGATCAGTCAGTCCTTATATCTTAATCACTCACCATAAGATCTGTTCAAGTGAGGATTCAGAGGGACAGAGTCTCCCCAGAGGGAGTTCCAGCAAGAGTCAGCCTCCCTTGAGGGACCTCCTTAGAGATTGTCCTCTCAACAACCTCCTTAGAGACTGTCTTTTGAGAGATTGTCTTTTGAGAGATCCTGTTTTTCAGCTTTTCCTTTCCTTATGAAGGGAAATTTTTCCTTTGTCACATCCCCTAAATTCTTACATCTACCAATCACAGTAGACATTTTTCAAAGCACAGACCATTCTTAGTCCACACCTAAGAAGGTGTGAATTTTTGAGTAATTCACACCAGGAAAGCTCTGAGTAAGTTTCCCAGTTCTTTGTCCCATGTAAGTTTACAAGTTGTCTGACCTTTATAGGTACTTAGCACCCCTTTGTATTAATTTTTAAAATAGGCATGGCATAACTATGGGTGTAAGTATTTTTCATTGTTCAGCAAGTTTTCTCCCCTAAAGCAGTCTTAAGTATGGGTGGAATAGAGGTCTTCCCATTTCTGATCTAAGTAGAGTTCTCACTTTCCAAATGGTGAATGGTCCCAGTAGGGAATTGTTCCAATGGAGAATTCGCCAATGGGGAATTTTTTTAACATTCACAAGTCTGAGAAATTTCAAGATTCACAAGTTCCACAAGGGTCATCAGCCAGCTTCAACTGCCAACTCCTGGGAACATTTCATTTGGAACCTTCTTCTTGATTGACAACCAGGTCCCCAGCCTTAGTTCTTGCATCTTGGCTTGTCCTGCAAAACCTCTCTCTTCTCAAGTCTCTACCACAGTCTTAATGTATGTTAAGTGTTGCAACCTTAAGTTTTCACACTAGGTTCAAGTCCTTTGTATTGGCTTAGAAGTGCATCAATCCTTCCTGAATTGGTTTCTTTCTCTTTTTTTTGACCTGTGTGCTCAATTTGGCACAATTCAGGTTTAGCTTTGTGCTTCTTTGGCCCTGTGCAATGGCTCTTTTGTATATCTTGTCCTCGAATCAGACAAAATCATTAAGCAAAGTCCAATAATTTTTAAGGGTTTATTTTATTTGGTCATTTTCCAAAGTTATTCATTAGAAACAAAGATCACCACATTTTTTCCTCCCCCTCTCCCCATCCCTCCCATTGGCAATGCACAATTCCTCTGGCTATCACATGCTTCCTCAACCCCAAGTCCATTTGCATGCTATTGGTTTCCATAGTAGGGAGTTCATTCAGAGTCTCTCCTAGTTCATATCACCTCCACCCCTGAAGTCAAGCTGTTGTCCTTCCTTCCTGTTTTTACTCCCACCATTTGTCCTCTGCTTCTGGGTAGTGTTTTTTTTTCTCCTTGGTCCCTGCAGGTTGTTCAGGGACATTGCATTGAGACTAATGGAGAAGCCATTACTTTCGATTGTACCATAGTGTATCTGTCTCTGTGTACAATGTTTTCCTGGCTCTGCTCCTTTCACTCTGCATCACTTCCTGGAGGTTGTTCCAGTCTCCATGGAATTCTTCCACTTTATTATTCCTTTTAGCACAATAGTATTCCATCACCAACATATACCATAGTTTGTTCAGTCATTCCCCAATTTAAGGGCAACCTCTCATTTTCCAATTTTTTACCACCACAGAGAGCAAAGCTATGAATATTCTTGTACAAGACTTTTTACTTATTGTCTCTTTGGGGTACAAACCCAGCAGTGATATGGCTGGATCAAAGGGCAGACACTCTTTTATCACCCTTTGGGCATAGTTCCAAATTGCCCTTGAGAATGGTTGGATCAGTTCACAACTCCACCAGCAATGAATTAATGTCCCGACTTTGCCACATCCCCTCCAGCATTCATTACTTTCCATAGCTGTCATGTTAGCCAGTCTGCTGGGTGTGAGGTGATACCTCAGAATTATTTTGATTTGCATTTCTCTGATTATAAGAGATTTAGAACACTTTTTCATGTGTTTATTAATGGTATTAATTTCTATGGCTGAAAACTGCCTATTCATGTCCCTTGCCCATTTATCAATTGGAGAATGAATTGATTTTTTTGTACAATTGCTTTAGCTCTTTAAAATTTGAGTAATTAGACCTTTGTCAGAGGTTTTTGTTATGAAGATCGTTTCCCAATTTGTTGCTTCCCTTCTAATTTTGGTTACATTGGTTTTGTTTGTACAAAAACTTTTTAAATTGATGTAATCAAAATTATTTATTTTATGTTTTGTGACTCTTTCTACGTCTTGCTTGGTTTTAAAATCTTTCCCTTCCCAAAGGTCTGACATGTATACTATTCTGTGTTCACCTAATTTACTTATAGTTTGCTTCTTTATGTTCAGGTCATTCACACATTCTGAGTTTATCTTGGTGTAGGGTGTGAGGTGTTGATCCAGACCTAGTCTCTCCCACACTGTCTTCCAGTTTTCCCAGCAGTTTTTGTCAAATAGTGGATTTTTGTCCCAAAATCTGGGGTTTTGGGGTTTGTCATAGACTGTCTTACTGAGGTCATTTACCCCAAGTCTATTCCACTGATCCTCCTTTCTTTCTCTTAGCCAGTACCAAATTGTTTTTGATGACCACTGCTTTATAGTATAGTTGGAGATCTAGGACTGCAAGGCCCACTTCCTTTGTATTTTTTTTTTCATTATTGATCCTTTGTCCATTCAAATGAACTTTGTTATGTTTTTTTTTTAATTCAGTAAAATTTTTTTTTGGAATTCAATGGGTATGGCACTAAATAGATAGATCAGTTTGTGTAGGATGCTCACTTTTATTATATTGGCTCGTCTTACCCATGAGCAGTTAATGTTTTTCCAATTGCTCAAGTCAAGTTTTAATTGTGTGGAGAGTGTTTTATAGTTGTATTCCTATAGTTCCTGTTTGTCTTGGGAGATAGATTCCTAGGTATTTTATTTTGTCTAGGGTGATTTTGAATGGGATTTCTCTTTCTAGTTTTTGCTGCTGAGTTGTGTTGGAGATATATAGAAATGCTGATGACTTATGGGGGTTTATCTTGTATCCTGCAACTTTGCTAAAGTTGTTGATTATTTCAATTAGCTTTTTTGTTGATTCTCTAGGACTTTTTAATAGACCATCATATCATCTGCAAAGAGTGATAACTTGGTCTCCTCATAGCCTATTTTAATGCTGTCAATTACTTTTTCTTCTCTAATTGCTACTGCTAATGTTTCTAGTACAATGTTAAATAATAGAGATGATAATGGGCATCCTTGTTTCACTCCTGCTCTTATTGGGAATGGATCTACTTTATCCCCATTGCAGATGTTTGCTGATGGTTTTAGATATATATTGTTTATTATTTTTAGGAAAGAACCTTCTATTCCTATACTTTCTAGTGTTTTTAATAGGAATAGGTGTTGTATTTTATCAAAGGCTTTTTCTGCATCTATTAAGAGAATCGTGTGATTTTTGTTGGTTTGCTTGTTGATATGGTCATTTATGTGAATGGTTTTCCTAATACTGAACCAGCCCTGCATTCCTGGTATTATTCCTACTTGATCATAGTGATTGACCCTCCTGATCACTTGCTGGAATCTTTTTGCTAGTATCCTATTTAGGATTTTTGCATCTATATTCATTAGGGAGATTGGTCAATAGTTTTCTTTCTCCATTTTTGACCTGCCTGGCTTTTGAATCAGTACCATGATTGTGTCATAAAAGGAATTTGGTAGAATTCCTTCTTTACTTATTATGTAAAATAGTATGTATAGTATTGGGATTAGCTGTCCTTTGAATGTTGGTAGAATTCACTTGTGAATCCATCAGGCCCTGGGGATTTTTTCTTAGAGAGTTGTGAGGTGTAGGAAGTGAGCTAGAGAGCAGCCTCTGGAGTTCACTCACTTCCTGTGGACAGG
Source organism: Monodelphis domestica (assembly GCF_027887165.1). Lineage (NCBI taxonomy): Eukaryota > Metazoa > Chordata > Mammalia > Didelphimorphia > Didelphidae > Monodelphis > Monodelphis domestica. Next base: position 209,179,509 of record NC_077229.1, read on the forward strand.
GCTAGGCGCCAGTTTGTTCTAGGAGCTCGAGCAGGAAGGAGGCCCACAGGCAGCTTTCCTTCAGATCAGTCACATGAGTGAAAGGACTGATTCCCTTCCCTTCCTTGGCCTTCCAAGGCTAAACTCCCTCTGGCTCTGCCAAAAGGTTTAGTTAATCTCTTTCCTTCTCCCCGTCTTTCCTTCTCTCCCTCTCCTTTCTTACTCCCATTATAATTAAATTACCATAAAACACCATTCTGACTTGAGTGTTTCATTTTAGGAATTTCATAAGTGAAATTCCTTGGCGACCTTAAATTAATATGTATCAGTCTTTTAAAGTGATTTCAATATCACAAAAGTGAATATAGAAAAGAAGTAAAATTATGTTTAGGAAGTGCAGCAATTTGATTGCTAGGATGCGAATGGAGCAAAGATGGATAGCTCACCACTTTCTACCCTGTCCTTTTCATTAGTCTTGCTACTGAGGTGATATTCCTAGACCTGGGCTAGCAACCAAGGGCATAATGGGGACTGAAAGATGGAAAAAATTTGTATGGGGGCAAGTAGGTGGCTCAGTGGACAGAAAGCTAGGCCTAGATCCTGGAAATCCTGGGTTCAAATCTCCCCTCAAATACTTCCTAGCTATGTGAATTCTAGGCAAATCACTTAGCCCCAATTGCTTGGTATCTATCATTTTTCTGCCTTGGAAGGACCATACACAGTATTAATTCTATGGCAGAAGATAAGAGTTTTCAAAAAATAAAGGCCATTGGATCCATTTAACAGATAAGTAAACTGACTCATGGGGATGTGCTGGAGCAAAAATCAGCTTATTGTTGTTACAATTAAAATTATCTTGAGAGACTGATTTTTGGGTAAGAATATCAGTTTATTGTATACGTATCTGTTTATTTGTTAGGCTAGCATCATAACTGATTAAGTGATATAAAGGTCTCTATTGATCTCACATTGATCAGGGATAACCAAGTTGGGTCAGACAGAGTTATAGGATCTCATTACACAGACCCTCCCTTGAACATCCCAAGATATCTTTTATTGGTGAATAGCTAATTAAGAGGTGGTCCATCAAACCACCAACCTCTCTCCCAACATCATGGGGAACATCCCTTTCCCTTTCACTTATTAACCAAATTCTGTTAAAAAGGAAGACATTCTAGAGACTCCTAAGAACAAAGAAAATGAAAAAGCAGCAGATTGGAAGGTATCTCTGAGCTAGATCCCAGATATAGGAATACACAGTAATTATCTCTAGTGCACAGGAATTGATTTGGGCCTTTATAATCCAAGGTCCTGTTATAAAAAATATCATAGCATAAGAAAAATAAATTCTGATATTGTTAAAATTTTAATTTGAGCATTTGCACCTCAGAAATCTGAAAATGCTACAAATTAGGGTTTGATTTATTGTTGTTTTTGACTGTTTAGATTTAAGAAAGTGATAGAGAAAATATTATGTAAGAATGTATTATTTTAATATTAGCAGGACTCCAATTGTTCTGTCCGGTTCTGGTTCAGATTCCAAGGAGGACACACACAAACGGTAATGCAATATACAAGAGGGACTTTATTCAGGCTATAGCCTGGGTCTCCACAAGAAGTGAAAGACCTTGAGCATTGTGTGAGCCTGGTTTATATAGAGGGGATAGAGGAAGGGGGGTTGTCCTGACACCCAGGTGCCAAAAGGGAAGACACATCAATCTTAGTCTTTGCTCAGATGTTTAACATATGGTCATGGTGACCTAGGTCAGGTCAGTGAACCTGGAGATAACATATCCTTGTGAAACCTAAAGTTCTGAGATAACATATCCTTTTGAACCTACATAAATAAGGACATGTCAACCTTAGTTCTTGGGACAAGGGGCCCATTAGGGGTTCATCTGGAGGGCAAGTCCCCATGATATCAGTCTGTTTCTTCACAATCAATTTTCATTCTTAGGAATTCCTAATGTCCCCTCCCCCACCCTGGTTAATCAATAAAGGTTCTTACTGCAGGGTTAAGGGATTGAGAGTCTTAATGAACAACTTCCTCATTAATTGTTTGCAAATCAGAGATGTCTTGAGATATTCTGGGGAGGAGCTGAATAGTGAGCTTCCAAACTGGATCTATAAATCTGCCTAAAGGACCTTCATGTTCTTTGGTCATTGAAGGTACCATTCCTCTATCAATCTATTGGTTATGACCTGAACTAATCAATAGATTTCTAATCTTATACAAAAACCAGTTTCTCCAATATTTTAATCATAACAGCAAATAATGCAGATTATACTTAAAATTGTGTCCTGTGTACATTTTCCATCCCAAAGAGCTATTTAAAAGAAACACCTTACTTTCTGGCTTGGAATTGATATTAAGTATCAGTTCCAAGCCAGAAGATCAGTAAGGACTAGAGTCTAGCTGCTAAACAATTGCGATTAAGTGACCTTCCCGGGATCACACAGTTAGGACATATGTGAGGCCAGATTTGAACCCAGGATCTCCCAACTCTGATCCTCATTTTCTATCCACTGAGCCACCTATCTCCCCTCAAAGAGCCATTTGTCAAAATTTTGTGTGCACAATGCTGAAACAGAGGAATAGAAAAGTAAATAATTTTCCCTGAGGTAGGACACCATGATGACTTTCCCTATCACAGCTCTACCTGATTCTTTTTTAGTAAGTGAAAACCTTAGACTGATGAGTTAGGTCAGCTAGCCTTCAGGAGGTGGGACAAGAGTTCAAAGATATTTTCTGACCATAATTCTGGAAAAGCCTAGATAGAGATTCTGAGTGCACACTCAGAAAACCCATCTAGCCTTTTATTTATATAGGAAGAATTCAGGGCAATGGAAAGGAATTCAGCATGAAAACAGAGAACAGAAATAAAATGCCTATGGACTTCTTACTTGACTTAGGCTTGCATCTGAGTAACAAAGAGCTGAAAGAATAATTCTGTTATAAAATAAAAGAGCAGATGACAGCTTTCTCCATCGATAACTATATCTCACTCCTCCATATCTTAGACCATGAGATGTCTGATCCCTTGCTGATTTGGGGACCACATAGCCAAAGGCAAGAGCAGTCAGACGGTAGGTAGGGGGAGGAGAAGGTGGTCCTTAGCTAGTGCTAAAGAATATAAAAGCCAATTTTGATAGATAACAGCATGGTATAGTGGAAAAGGCACTGTTTCTGGGGTCAGGAAGACCTGAGTTCAAATCTTGGCTTTACTTTTACTGTTTGCCATTTACTATTTAATCTTTGTTCCTCAATTTACTTGTCTGTAAAATGAGGGAGTAGGCAGCTAAGTGATACAGCACAGGGCTTGGCAGCAAGAATATATGAATTCAAAACTGACCTTAGACACTTACTACTAGCTGATGTGAACCATGGCTAATAAGTTACCTAAATCCTGTTTGCCTCAGTTCCTCATCTGTAAAATGACCTGGAGAAGGAAATGATAGATAGGTAGATAATAGATGATAGAAAGATAATTGATAGATAGATAAATAGATAGGAAATGTGGTAAGGTAGGCAAGTAGTTGATAGGGAAGTAGAGCATTACTTAAGGATTTACTATGTACTATCCATTGTACTAGCTGCTGAGGATACAAGCAAATAAGAGAGTGTCTGCTGGCAAAGAGTTTCTACTCTAATGGTGGAACCCCACACATACAAGGAAAATGAAAGGGGATAGCATGATGGGGAGGTTGGAAGGGTACCCTCATGAGACAGTTGATGAGGTAAATGTCCAGCAGGTGAGCTGAGCTAGAATTGAAGTGAAAATGGCTGGGGCTCCTCAAGAAATATTGTCCTAGGCTAGAGTCACTAATCATGAGAGGAGTCTTAAGGCAGAGACTTATTGGGGTGGGAAGGTTACTTTGCTAGGAGATGGTGAAATCTAGAGAAGCTGATGGAGAATTTCTTTCAGCAGATGATTCTGATAGCTATAGAGATAGGCTTTCATCATGATTGCTAATCCTTGGGTTGTCATGGTCATAGTGGAGGTCCCAAAACTAAGATCAGAAAGGGCAGGAGAAATCCACTCAATCCCTAATCAGTTTCCTAGAATTGGATCTCCAGGGGAGTTGACAGCTTATGACATTGGGAGTACATTATGATGATTACTATAGGTATTCCTATAATAACTCCATTCTCTTACCTTCTTCCCACTGTAGCCCAAGTAGAATTATTAACTTGTCTAGTCAATACCTGAGGTTTGGACCATTCATTCATTCAATAAACATTTGTTAATCTTCTAATATGTTCCATGAACTTTGTAATAACTCTTGAGGATATAAAGAAAGGCAAAAAAGATTTGCTTTCAAGAAGATCAGAATCAAATGGGGGAGAGAACAGGCAAACAGTTATATGTAGACAAAATAACTAAGGGATACATTGGAGATAATCTCAGAGGAAGGTGCTGGCATAATAGCATTCTTTTAACTTGGATCTCTGCCATGATGGTCTTTCAGCCTAGAAGCTGTACACCAAAAGATGGTTCTCACAATGGCCTTCCTGGAAGGTAGAGGATCCAGCTGGGCTCATTTTTAATATAAAATTTTTCTATTACTTGGCACAAGTGTTAATGTGTCCTATTAAGGGAATTATCAGGACCCTAAAAACAAATCCGGAGAGAAGTATTCCAACTGGAAGGATTTTTCTAGTTTCTTCAAATAGATTTCTTTTCTTGATCTCCAGGGACATTGCATGTAGTCTGCATTTGAATAGCTTTTGAAAGGAAGAATAAGACTAGGTGGGGGTGAATCTTGAATAGTTACTCACCCCCCACCTTCACATGTCTGCTCATTCATCACATTGGACTGTGAGCATTATAACAAAACGGTGGTTTTTCTCATTCTGATTGTACATTTTTGGGGCTTGGGAATCAGCATAGTCCAATGTTATGGTGAGCTTGGGCCAGTCAGAGTTTGGGTGCTTTGCATATAGTAGACTGTCAACAAATAGATATTGGAACTAATTGATTCATAACAGAATCAGAGAAATGAGATTCAAAACTCTGGTTTATTTTTATGACCTTGAACAAGTCAATTCAATCAATTGGTCAACTAGTATTTGTACCATGCCTCTGTGCCAGGTACTGTGCTAGACATGGGGGACATAAATTCAAAGAATGAAATAATCCCTACTCTCAGGGACCTTGATTGTTTGAATGTCATTTTCTAGACCTTTAACATGGGAATGATAACGCTTACACTATCTCCCAGATAGTATTTCTGTGGGGCTCAAATGAGGTCAATATGTGTGTAAATATATGTATATGTGTCCACACAAGTATATATGAGATCATGTATGTTGATATATATATATATATATATATGAAGAGTAATTGTATCTATTCATATATATCCATTGGCAGTTTATATGTATTATGTAGGAAAAAAAAAACGGGATTTTCTTGTACTTCAGGATAAAAATACTGCTCACTGTCTGATCTGATGACTCCATGACTCCTCCAACTCCAGTTTCAATGTCCTTCCTATTCTACTAGAGATTTTCAAACTATCTAAGATCTTATTAAGGTCAATTCTTATAAAGTCAGGGGCCAATGTTCATCCCCACCCCACCCCCAACTTTTACTCTTCCAAGAAAACCCATTGAGACCAAATGTTTCAAGATAAGGAGATTTCATGCTTTCCCCAGATTTGCACATCAATCTTTTAATCTGCTGTTATTTTTTTTTTTAGCCTTGAGACCATCATTTTGTTGCTCTTAATGTTTAAAGTGCATTTTAAAAGTAGTTTATAGGTTAATACATTAGCGGAGTAACATTTTAGAAATGCTCCTCCTTTAATAAATGAAAGTCTGTTTGTAAAGTACATTGAAGCCATGATTGTTAATCTTTCCCTGCCTGCTAATCCCCAGTTTATAAAATAGAGTCATAGGCAGATTACATGGTTTCCCCTAAAGTCATGGACTCAGACCACAATGACACCTGGGCCATTGGTCAAAGTTGAATGAGTCTGAGCTCAGCGGCTTATCTGACAATTGGGATGCTTTCTGCCCATCATGATTAACTGAATAAATCCACCCTCAGACTATGAGGCCATATGGTGCTGGCTGTCTTATGTGTGGGGAGGTGTATGTGTGGGAAGGGGGAATTTCATGAAGTTAACTCTGCCCTGCAATGGAAAGAGCATTGGGTCTAGAGCCAAAGGACCTGGATTCAAATCCTATCCCTGATGCTCACTGTCTGTATGACCTTTGGCAAATCACTTAATCTCTCTGGGCCTCAGTTTCTTTATATGTAAAATAAAGGAGTTGAATTAAAAAGCTTTTGAATTTCCTTCAGCTCTAGAGTGCTATTGTAACAATGACATATTAAGCAAAAATAATAATAGTTAGCATTTATATGGCACTTCTAAGGTTTACAAAGTGGTTTACAAATTTATTATGTAGATATAGTATGTATGCAGACATACTACATGTGATTAGACTGAACAAATATGTTCTCAGTTATTGTTGTTCAGTCATGTCTGACTTTTTGTGACCCATGGACCCTCAGCATGCCAATACTGTCCAAGAAGTTTTCTTGGCAAAGATACAGGAGTGGTTTGCCATTTCCTTCTCCGTTGGATTAAGGCAAACAACGGGTAAGTGACTTAGCCAAGGTTATGTAGCTAGTAAATTTCTGAGTCTGAATTTGAACTCAGGTCTTCCTGACTCCAGGTCTAGCGCTCTATCCACTGAACAGTCTACCTACTTCCAATGTTATCATTAACATGCATATTCATCACAAATTTAAAATGATACTTCCCATGTCTATACAACTTGCTTTATAAAGTGCTTTCCTAATAACATCTCTGTGAGGTGAGTCAATTCATGAATAATTAACTCATTTATAAAACCACAGATCTAGACCTGGAAGGTCAGCTATATTGTAGATGTAGAAACCAAGACCTAGAAAGGGTTAAGTGATTCATCTAAAGTCACACAGAAAATCATCAGGCTTGGGATTTAAGCCCATGTCCTCTGACTTCAGAGTATGTGATCTTCCTGTGGAAAACTAGTCCATCAGCAGAGGGCTAGCATAGCTAGATTTGGGAAGGCTCAACCTGATAGATTGGCAATTGTAAATCTTGAAATTTCTCAGACTTGTGAATGTTAAAAATTTCCACATTGAGGAATCCTCCATTGGAACAAATTCCCTACTGGAAACATTCCCCATTTTGATGTAAAAACTCGCAGGGATCAGAAATGGGAGGACCTCTACTCCACCCATACTTAAGACTGCTTTAGGGGAGAAAACTCCTTGCTAAACAATGAAAGTACTTGGACCCATGCTTATAATAAGGCAAGGAGTTCTTTGAGCCATGCCTGTTTTTTAGAATTGATACAATGGGATGCTAGGTACCTAAAAGGGTCGGGCATGTTTTCTCTTAATGAGATTAGTCGACTCAGCTGTGTTTTGTCTGGTTCAGATTTACTGAGGAGGTTAGTCGACTTAACAGGAATTCAGATGGGCTGTCTTTTAGAAAACATCTACGGTGATTGGTAGATGGAAGAACTTAGGGGAGGTGACATAGGAAAAAACCTCCTATATAAGAAAAGGAATCTCTTGAGCAAGGGATCCTTGGAGGCTTGGAGAGGCTTGGAGATCCTTGGAGATAGATTCCTTAGAGATAGATCCTTGGAGATAGATTCTTTTGGAGGAGGCTTTTGAAGACTTTGAAGGAGATTCTTTTGGAGATCGCTTGAGAAGGAACTCTTGGAGGAATTCTCTAAGGAGGTCTCTCAAGGGAGGCTGACTTTGGCTGGAACTCCCTCTGGGAAGACTCTGTCCCTCTGAATCCCTTACTTGGACAATCTTATGGTGAGTGATAACTGACTGGTTTATCTCTTAAGGCTTAGGCCTGGGTTGGCCAGACCTGCCCTGGGCCAACCTATTCTTTTCTCATTAATTCCTTTTGTCTCTCCTTCTCCTTTTCTTTAATTCCTCATTGTATTATTAATTAAATTCTCTATAAAACCCAGTTGACTTGGGTATTTGAATAATTGGGAATATATTCCCTGGCGACCACCTTATATTTGATTTAAAAACCAAGACACTGTAAGTGAAACATATTTTCTGCGGTCAAATTTACTCACCCTCTCTTATATCTATTACAATTTATATCTTCCACCATTTTAACTCACTACAGTTTACAACATCAACCATTTTAATTATAACACAATAGCATGATGGATATTTAGGTCAAATGAAGCATTAAATACCATCTGCTTCAGTGTAGAAGAGTTGAAATCTGCCGAGGGAAGGGTATACTCACTTGAATGAAATCATAGAGTCTTCAAGTAGAGACATGAATGTAGATGAGACAAATGAAGTGTGGGCAATTGACATAATTTGCTCAGTCACATAGGTCGGGGTAGCAAATGTATGAGTTGGGAAAAGAACCTAAATCTTTTGACTCAAAATTTAATGCTCTTTCCATGGTATTATGATTCGAGAATGTCTGAGATACTTTTTCTGAAAATTGAGCAACACACAAATCCAAAAAGCAAAACATAAAGGGCTTAATTCATACACAAGGTTGCTTTCCTCCCACCAACCTTGTGGGAAAAGAATTGTCTCCATTTTGCAGATGAAGAAGTTGATTCTGCAAGAAGACTTGCTCAGTCTTATAAATAGTAGATATGCCAGTTCCAGGATTTAATGCCACATCTTTTGTCTCTAAACCTATTTCTTCCTCCATTTTAGTATCATGGATCACCAATAAAGCTCTATAATAATAATAAAATGAATTTGGCTTTAAAATATGCATTTAAATTTTTTTTTATTTAATACATTTAAAAAATTTGAGTTGAAAATTTTCTCTCCCTCTTCAGCCTCCCCCTACCTATCAAGAAGGCAAGTAATATGATATCAATTATAGGTGTGAATTCATGCAAAATGTATTTCCGTATTGACCATGTTAAAAAGGTTTTAAAAAGTGGGGAAAATGGCATTCAGAGTTTATCAGTTCTTTCTCTGGAAGTGGATAGCATTTTTTTGTCATGGGTTTTTGGAAAGTTCAAAATACTTAAAATAATTTTATTTTATTGATGTTTCTTCCCCCCCCCTTCCCTTTCTATCCCTCTTAACAAAGAATATGAGAGAGTGAGAAAAAAATTGTTCAGCAAAACTAATTGAGTCTGAAAGTATACACAGTGTTTCGCATAGATATTTCATACTTTTGCAAAGAAGAGAGGAGGCATTTTCCCCCTCTTTTCATTGGAGTCAAGCTTTTTCATTATTAGCATTCAGTTTTAGGGTTTAAAAAACAACTGCTCTTTCCATTTCCATTGTTGTGATCATGTCGTATATTGTCTCTCTGGTTTTGCTTACTTTTCTTTGCAATAGTTCACAATACAGTGCTTGGCACATAGTAAGCACTAAATAAAAGATCCCCAGTCCATTCTGATTCAGTCTTCCCATTCTTAATATTCTTCATACTGATTGTTCCTTATGGCACTAGCTCATACCTCCAAAAGCCACAAGGACTGCCCCATCCTGGGAAGTGCTAGACAAGTTGTGAGGGTGTGATTGGTTCCCATGAAGTGGGAGAGAGACAGGAAGTGAAGTGGAAAAAGGACTATGAAAGGTGAGACAACAGGGCAAGATTCACTCTTGACTTCCTTGGTTCTTCAGATGAGGAGACCCTCACTCTGCTGGTGCTTTGGTGGGACACTCTCTTCAGCCTGAGCTCTGTTGAGATTCTTGGAGGCAGTCACCTTTTCCTGGAATCATTCTGGATTAGAGCTTTCTGCTCTGGAGAGGCTTTCTGGGGGAGTGAGTGTAGCTTTCTTCTCTGGAGAGGCTTACTGGGTGAGTAACTGGAGCTGAAGGAAGAGGCTTGCATTGGTGAACTACTGCCTGAATACACCACCAGGACTTCCATGGGGAGATCAGGACTTGAGGGAGCCCCTATTCAGGGCTGAGCCAGAATTCACCAGAGCAGCACTTAGGGTGGTAGGCTAGACAAGGCTCTATCTCCTTCCTACATTTCGCACTTCACAGAAACCATCCACAGCCTCCCAATTTGCCTAGCACTGTCCTAGGTGGGGCAGTGCTTGTAGCCTTTGGAGGTGTGAGCTAGTAAGTGATTTGTGAACTCACCTACCTAGTGTGAGAGACTGATCACCACAACAGAGAGATTGGCAAGTGGATACTAGAAATGGAAGCTTGAAGGACTGTCACTCAAGGAGAGAAGGGAAGATTCCAAAGAAGAATCTGGTCAGGAGGGAGGCAGTTAAGAAAACCAGCACCTGGAACTGGCTACTCTTTCTTTCTGAACTCTGAAGAAGGAGCTAGCAGATAGACTGCTCTGGATTCCTGACCATTGACTTCACATTGAAAGATTGGAGTATAGCTCTGAAGATCCTTTCAGTTCATCAGTGATATCCCCTTAGAGACAAATAACTTTACTTTCCTATACTGAACTTATAGAAAATTAGGGAGATCCTAAATTCCCTCTTCCCTCTCCCAACTCCCTAATTTTCCTTCTTTAAAATAAATCCCTTTTAGAAAGTACTATAGTGTGAAATTGGTCTTTTGAAATCTGCTGTTAACTTGCCATCTGAGAAGAGTGTTAGGACCCACTGATAGAGAGACAGGAAGTGGGGTGGGGGAAAGGAGTGAGAATCTCAGCTTCTCCTCTCACCTATTTCCTAGTGTCATCCCTCCAGCACTTCTCTTACTTTAAATATCCCAGTGAGGAGCACCTATTACACTAGTGACTTACCAAGTGCTAAGTTGGGGCACTTCAAGTTCTTGATTTGATTAAACTAAAAATAGACAAAGGGTGGGTTAATTCTATCTTCACAGAGGTAAATCGGAGATTTGAAGTAAAATTTTTTTAGAAGGCACAATTTTACCTCATAGTCATTGCATTGATTTTTTTTTTACTTCAAAATTCTTCCAACTGGGGGCAGAGTGGTACAGTGAATTGAGAACCAGGCCTAGAGACAGGAGGTCCTAGCTTCAAATCTGGCTTCAGACACTTCCTAGCTATGTGACGCTGGGGGGCTAGTCACTTAACCCCCATTGCCTAGCCCTCATCCCTCTTCTGCCTTCGACCCATTACATAGTGTTGATTCTAAGATGGAAGGTGAGGGTTTTAGAAAAAATAATTCTTCCAATTAATGTTTTGCATGATTTCACATGCATAAATAGTATATTGCTTGGAGTCTCAACAAGTGGGGGAAGGGCTGGAGGGAGGGAAAATTTGGAATGCAAATCTAAAAATAATTAAAAACAAATAATTTGGAAAAAAAGAATTGGAGAAAATAGACTGTAAACTGCGAAGGCAGGTATGACTTCGGTTTGGTCTTTGTATTGCCATAAATACTGTATAAATGTTCTTGAGATCCAATTGAATAGAACCAAATAAAATCACTGGAATAGGAAAAAAAATCCTTCTAATTTCATTACAAATACTTTGAAAAATACATTAAGCTCATTGCAATTCTATCCACTGCTTTGCCCCTCTCTAATGGTTCCACCCAAATTATTGTCATTGTCCATATCTTTCTTCTATAACAATCATACATATACACACAATATCAATATTTCTTCCAGTGAAGGAGATGTGGCAAAATTGGGACACTAATGCATTGCTGGTGGAGTTGTGAATTGATCAAACCGTTCTGGAAGGCAATTTGGAACTATGTCCAAAGGGCTTTAAAAGACTGTCTGCCCTCTGCCCTTTGATCCAGTCATACCACTGCTGAGTTTATACCCCAGAGAGATATTAAAGAAAAATACTTGTACAAAAATATTTTTAGCCCCACTCTGTGGTGACAAAAAATTGGAAAATGAAGTGATGTCCATCGATTGGGGAATGGCTGAACAAATCGTGGTATCTGATGGTGTTAGAATACGACCACATTATTTCATATAAATTTAAGTCCAACCATTAAATTTACCCCTTACAAACTGGAGGAATTCTATGTAAACTGGAAAGGCTTCCAGGAATGGATACACAGTGAAAAGGAGCAGAACCAGGAGAATACTGTGCACAGAGACTGATACATTATGACACAATAAAATTCAATGGACTTTTCTAACAGCAGCAAAGAAATGATCCAGGACAATTCTCAGAGACTTAGGAGAAAGAATGCTATCCACATCCAAAGAAAGAATGGTCATTGATGACATATGATTGCTCACATGGTTTTATGGGGATATGATTGGGGATAGTGACTTTAAATGATTACTCTATTGCAAATATTAATAATATAGAAATATGCTTTGAACAATGATACATGTAAAACCCAGGGGAATTGCTCATTGGCTCCAGGAGAGGGGATGAAGGGGGGAGAGAAAGAACATGAATGATGTAATCATGGAAAAATCTTACAAATTAATTAGATAAATAAAAAAAATAAAATAAAAATATTTCTTCCAGTGAGGTTAATATTTTATGCATTATCTTGCAAAATTTTAATATTGCCTTATGATATAAGGAGGGAACAAGTATCAGCACTGATAATTTGCCATTAAGGAAATTGAAGCATGAAGTAGTTTAGTACCTTGCCCAAGACTTATTAATTAGTTAAGATACGAATCAGAATTTATATCTTGTGATTTCCAGCACAATGTTTATTTTTTTCTCACTTAGCACAATACTGGTGTTTCAATTGATCAGCTGACAAGCATTTTAAAGCATTTCCTCAACTTTTAATTTCAAGAATGGGAAGGAGAGATTAGACTTGTTCTATATGACCTAAAAGGGCAGAACTAGTACTAACATGATGAATGTTATAGGGAGACAAGTTTTGGTTTGATAAAAAGACAAGAAAAACATATTCAGTAAACATCAATTATGCTCAAGGCACTGTGCTATGTGCTGGTAAAAATAGACACTGATCTTACAATGAAAGAGTTTGATATAATTGAAAAACAACATGGAGATATCAGAAGGCTTAGGTTTGGGTCCCATCTACTCTGTTTATTAGCTTGTATTTAAGTCACATGTTACAACCTCTTGGAACCTTAGTTTCCACATCTTCAAAATTGTGAAAGTAGTATCTGTAGGAGGTTCTTATCTCACAAGGTTGTTATGAAGAAAACATATTGTAAACATTAAAGCACCATACAAATGTGAATTGAAGGAACAAGGCATGTGCAAAAATAATTATGGTATATATTAAAATGAGAAAATTAGACTTCTGCTGGCAGAGCCAAGATGGCAGAGTAAATTAGAGCAGCTCCAGAGTCATCATGAGAATCTTCTCCAACCAATATTTTAAAATTGCCACAAAACATATAAAGAAGTGAAAGAACCAAGGAGAAAGAGTGAAACAACTTTCAAGAAAATAAAAACCAGGCAGAGAACACCTGGGACACTGGGGTGAGAAGAGAGCACAATCAGCAAGATTACAGCAAAGAGTGAAGAGTAAGTCACCCAACCACACCTCACATCTGCTGTGCTAGGTTTGGAACCTAATATCAAGATAACATTCAGATACTGAGATCCTGCGTGGGCAAATAGTGATCCAAGTCAATCCACACCCCTTGAAATTTCAAACCTGTAGAGAACTCTAGAGTTCCAGCCCAGTGTACAGTGGGCTGAAGTGGACTGATCTGTAGGACCAGGAGTCCTGGTTTGGGCTTGGGATGAGGACATAGTTCACAGGCTGAGGTGGCTGATAATACTAAGTACTAAATAGTAATATTTTTGCTTAAAGTTCAGGGTGGAGCTCCAAGACAGGGAAATCAAAGGTGTGCCTGACTAGAACAGTATACAGCAAGGCCCAAAACTTACACCTAAACCAAAGGCTATATTTTAAGTAGTTTGTGACCTGATCCAGATCAAAATAAGACCAAAAGCTTACAACTAAACCTAAGACAGGTCTTCGAGATATCAGGATCTCAAGGATCAACTGAATTAACAGGGGGAGGGGACTCTCAGAGCTCTCAGCCCACAGACCATAATATCATTCTCCAAGAACTGAAACTGGTAAAAAAATCCCGAAAATAAATTGAGAAGAGTATCAAAGAAGGATTGAAATTTAAAGAGGTACCCCAGAGTTCCAGGGGTGGAGCCAAGTGGGTGGATAATCCTCAACAGCTTTATGTCACCATGAGAATCCTCTCTGACCAAGATGAAAATATCTCCACAAAATGAATACAGGAGTGAAAGAACCAACAAGGAGACAGAGTGAAATAACTTTCAAGAAAAGAAAAACCCAAAAGATAGTCAAAGAACATCTGAGGCACTGGGGTGAGAGGAGAGCAGAGCCATCAAGAAGCTGTAGCAATGAGAGAAGAGCAAATCAAGAGTGAGCCACCTCTCCCCCAACCCCCAATTATCTGTTGTCCAAGGTTTGGGAATCTATGTCCAAGCCAACATCCAGATCCTGAGATCCTGCCTAGGCAAATAGTGGTACAAGCCAACCCATAACCCTTGACATTTCACACCTATGGAGAAGCCCAGAGTCCCAGCTCAGGGAATTCTAATCTGGTCTTGGGATAAGGACACAGTTCACACTTTGGGGTAGCTGATAGAACTATGTACTAAGTACTGATCTTTTTGTCTAAAGCTCAGGGTAGAGCTTCAAGACAGGACAATCAAGGATTTGTCTGATTAGATCAAGTACACAGTGAGACTAAAAACTTGAACCTAAGCCTAGGGTTAGAATTTTATCAACCCCTGACCTGATCAAGATCAGAGTGAGATCAAAAGTTTATACCTAAGCCTGAGGCAAGTCTTTAAGCTAGTAGTATCTCAAGGGTCAATTGAATCATCAGGGGAAGAGGGCTCTCAGAGGTCTCAGACCATCACATGATCTCCCAAAGCTTACCTATAATTAGACAGGAAAAATGAGCAAAAAAACAAAAAAAAAGCACCTAACTCTAAAGAATTTTTATGGATATGAAGAGCAAGATACAAACACAGAAGGGGACAGTGAAACAAAGGAAACACACCCAAAGTCCAAAAGAAAAATATGGATTGGACACAGATTCTGGAAGAACTCAAAAAGGACTTCAAAAACCAATTAAGAGAGGCCAAGGAAAAGTGGAAAAGAGAAATGAAAGTGATGCAAGAAGAAATGGGCCAATTGAAAAAGGAGAATGAAAAACTGTCAGATGTAATATTTAAAATTATGAGGCTGTTTGTAGCTTACTAACTTTTATAACAAAAACTTCTTACAAAAGTCTAATTTCTCCAATTGATAAGGAACTAAGTCATATTTATAAGAATTCAAGCCATTTCCCAATTGGCAAATGGTCACAATATATGAATAGGCAGTTTTCAGATTAAAAAATCCAAACTATCAATAACTACAGGATAAAATGCTCTAAATTTCTCATAATTAGAGAAATGCAAATAAAAACAACTCTGAGGTAGCACCTCACACCTAACAGATTGGCAAATATGACAGTAAAGGAAAATAATAAATGTTGGAGGGGTTGTGGCAAAATTGGGACACTAATGCATTGCTGGTGGAGTTGTGAATTGATCCATCCATTCTGGAAGACAATTTGTAATTATGCCCAAAGGGCTTTAAAAGAATGCATGCCCTTTTGATGTATCAAAACCACTACTGGGTTTGTACCCCAAAGAGTTAATAATGAAAAATGTTTATACAAAAATATTCATAGCCTCCCTTTTTGTGGCTGCAAAAAAATTGGAAAACGAGGGGGTATTCACCAATTGAGGAATGGCCAAACAAATTGTGGTATATAATGGGGATGGAATACTACTGTGCTGTAAGGAATGATGAACTGGAGGATTTCTATATGTTTTGGAAAGTCCTCTAAGAACTGATGCAGAGTGAAATGAGCAGAACCATTATACACAGAAACTGAAACATTGTGGAACAATACAATGTAATGGACTTTGCTAATACAAGACAATCCCAAGAGACTTATGAGAAAGAATGATATCCACATCAAGAGAAAAAACTATGGGAGTAGAAACAGAAGAAAAACAAATGACTTATCAACTGTTTATATGGATATATGATTTTGGGTTTGGGTTTTAAAAGATTGCTCTATTGAAAAAATGAATAATGTGGAAATAGGTATAAGTGATAACATTTACATAAACCAGTGGACATGCATACTGGATTCAGGAGGGAGAAGGGAAGGGAAAGAAAATGAAATATATAAACATGGAAAAATATTTTAAAAAATTTAATGAGAAAACTATATTGGAGGGGTTAAATAGAGATTCAACTAGGAAGGAGTCATCTCTAATTCAAGAGAAGAAATAGTGTGTGTGTGTGTGTGTGTGTGTGTGTGTGTGTGTGTGTGTGATATCAAGGAAGTCCTCAAAAAAGAGAGGTTTGGACTGGGTTTTGAAAGAAGAGAAGCTCAACATGACTAAATTAATAATAATAGTAATAGTTCACATTTTTATAGCTCTTTAGGATTAATAAGGCAGCTTGCAACTTAGCAAAGACAAGAAAGTGGCAGTGGTCAACATCACCCCTTAGACTCTGCTATTGATAGGCCAGTACCCCCAATCCCAAGAAACCTGGGAATAGCAATGGTATCCAGATCACTAGCTCTGATTTCAGCTTGATCATAGGAGAACAATCCTTGTAGAGAAGATTCCTGGCATCTCTGCCACCAAAACCAATGATGAGTCAACTGTCACCAACAGGCAAGTAAATAAGTGTAAGAGCCCTGGGAAGAACCAGATTCCCTAACACCCTTCAGAATATCAGCTGTGGTTCCAGCATGGCCCCCAACATCCACTGTCCAGGGCAACAGCCCTTGTGTAGATCCAGCCTGGTGACGTCCCCTGCAGGTGGTGAAACCTCTGCTTCCTCAGCAACCATGGTGGCTACCCAAGACCTAAAGGAAAGAACCCCAAAGTCCTTGGTACTGTCAAATGTTCCAACTTCAGAAACCAATATGGTATCATTTATAGAAATGACACAAAAGAAGATATATTACTGTTAGCCTGGCATGCTGCTTCATCACAAGGACTATGGGGCCCTGACTTCTGAATTGTACCTCAAACCTCCCTTAAGTGTCTCCCTCTAGTAGAAGGGGAGATCCTTGAAAACAAAAACTGTCCTTCTTTTCTGCTTGTTCTTGTGTTAGTGCAATGCTCAGCACAGAGTTGATGCTTAATAAATGTTATTTAATTAATTCCATTTCTTAATTCATTGACAAAACATTTTTTTCAACCCATAAAGTATTGCTATCATTCAATGGCTTTAGTTGTGACCATCTCTTGATGACCCCATCTGGGTTTTTTTTTTTAGTCAAGATACTGGAATGGTTTCTCAAATTCATTTTTCATTTGAGGAAATAAAGGCAAGCAGAGTGAAGCAATTTGCCCAGGGTCACACAGCTAGGAAGTGTCTTAGGCTGGATTTGAACTTTCTGACTCTAGCCTTGGCAATCTATAACTCCTTTCACTGCACCACCTTGCTGTCCCATAGGGATAGCAGTGTAGGTATTATAGATAGATGGTACAATGGATAGAACATTGGACCCAGTCTCAAGAAGACTTGAGTTCAAATCCAACCTGAGATCTTGGGCAAATCACTTAACCTGTCTGCCTTAATTTGCCAACTATAAAACGGAGATAATTTTGTTGTAAGGATCAAATGATGTTTGTAATATAATTTGTCATATTATTATAAATGTAATATTTGTAAAGCACCTGGCACATAGTAGGTGTTATATAAATGCTATTATTCTTAATTATCCCCATTTTATAATGGAGTAAACTGATGTTCTGACAAATTCTACACACAACTGCCAAAGTGATTTTTCCTAAACTATATGTCTGACCGTATTACCCACTACCCGACTTCAATAAATTGCAGTGGTTACCTAGTCTTTTTGGGATCAAATACCAGTTCATGTGTTTGGCATTTAAAGCTCTTTTACTCACTGGACTCTTCCATTTTTCCAATCTTTTGCTTTAACCCCTTCCATCAACTCTAGGCTTCTATCAAATTGGCTTTCTCTTTCTTCCTCAGGAATAATGTTCCATTTCTCATTTCTTGTACATTTACCACAACATCTTACATGCTATAAGTACTTAGCAAAATGCCTGCTGATTTATTAATTATCTGGAGGCACGTGGATATTAAGTATCTGCCACCAGTTTGGAACCTAGACCTTTCTTCTGCTCCAGACCCATTGTGGCACAAATTCTCTCTATAATATTCTTGTCAGGAAAGTCATCTGGCTTTCTCTTGGACAGTTCTAGGGATAGAAAAATTCCCTTTCTCATTAAGTATTCCATTCTAATTTCAGGTGTTAGTGGTAATATTTCAGTTTGTGACTTCTGTCAGACTTAAAATCCAGGGAACACAAATGTGCCTATAAGATTTCTGGATAAGGCTGTATTTGTTTTGATGCTGGTATATTGGGAAAAGCATTAGAGTCAGGAGATATCTGCATTCAAAATCCAGTTCTGACATTTACCAACTATGGTGGCAGATTTCTTAACCTTTCTGAGTTTCTTCCATATTGGTGAAATGGGCATAATCATACTTATAATACATACTCCATGGCATTGTTTTGTTTTGCAAACTTTAAGGTGCTATAGAACCATGAATTTCTATGTACCTCTATCAAGAGTGGGGAAAAGGAGAGGATGAAATTAATAATCATTTTTAACATTTGGTGATTTTATTGCAAGTTAATTCAAAGCAACACTCTCAGAGAGAAAGAAAAGCCATTTTGTGGATTTCTTTCTCTCTCTAAAAAGAAGGGAAGAAGATAGAATTTTTAATTTTTTCTTTGGGAGCATGCCTGGCCTTTGAAATAACAGTGTCCTATTTAAGTTCTTTTTTTTTTCTCCAGTTATATAATGGAAGTCATTCTATATATAGTTTTCTTGGCTTCTTTTCATGTTGTATCAAATTCTTTCAGTCTTCTCATGCTTATATGAATTCTTTAATATTCATTGTTACTTACAAAGTCATTGTTTTCCTTTACAGTCATATACCACAGTTTATGATGCCATTCTCTAATCAATCAGAATGTTCTTTATTTCTGATTCTTTGCTACTATTTTGTTGTTCTACATAGTTTAGGAAATAAGGGACTTTTCTATCACTGACTAAAGATTGCCCTTGGGATCCATATCTGGTAGTAGTATCCCTGGATCAAAGAGTAATGGAAATTTTAGTTATTTTCCTAGCATAATTCTAAAAATCTTTTGAAATAAAACATTGAATTTAACAAATGCCAAGTAAAGATATTTCTATATATATATAGTGAAATAGAAGATGACTGTATATGAAACTGAAAGTCTCTTATGTAGATTACTTTTCTTTTTAAGCATATTACAAATTTAAGAGGCAACTTACAAAGTGATCTCACTTGTCTGTGATACTTTCTGCATTTCCTTTAAATGTATTGGTTTTGTTTGTTTAAAAACTTTTAAATTTTATATAATTAAAATCACCCATTTTGACTTTTGTGATCTGCTTTGTTCTGATTTATTCAATATTTTCTCTCATAATTGTGAATGATATTTTCTTCCTTGTTCGTCTAGTTTGTCTGTGATATAACCTCTTATGTCTAGGTCATGCATCTATCTCATTGCTTTCCAGAATGGTTGGATCAATTCATAGCTCCATCAAAAGCATAACAGCATGTCTGTCTTTCCACAATCCCTCCAATATTGACTATTCCCATCCTTTGTCACTTTTTCCAATTTGCAATCTATGAGGCAAAACCTCAGAGTTGTTTTGATTTATATCTCCTTCATCATTAGTGACTTAGAGTGATCTTTCATGCTATTGTTAATAGGTTGCAATTCATTTGAGAATCGTTTGTTCATTTCCTTCGACAGTTTTTCCACTGAGGAATGGTTATTCATTCATTTTTACTCAAACATTCATTAAGTATATGTATAACACTGTGCTAGCTTCTGAGAGAGATACAAAGTTTAGATTCAAGGCAAATGAATCATTTATTAAGCTCAAAATGCATGCAAAGTGATGCATTAGATGCTGGGAATACGAAGACAAAAAAGAAAAAGGTAGTTTCCAGGAAAAGCATCCGGAAGGAGATGGCATATGAGTTGGACTTTGAAAAATCAGGGGAAAATGACAATGGCGAAACATCCTTTCAAACCTTTTGGGATGCAGCCAAAGCGGTAATCAGAGGCAAATTCATATCCCTGAAAGCTTATATTAACAAACAAGGGAGAGCAGAGATCAATCAATTGGAAATGCAATTGAAAAAACTCGAAAGCGATCAAATTAAAAACCCCCAGCAGAAAACCAAATTAGAAATCCTAAAAATTAAGGGAGAAATTAATAAAATCAAAAGTGATAGAACTATTGATTTAATAAATAAGATAAGAAGCTGGTACTTTGAAAAAACAAACAAAATAGACAAAGTACTGGTCAATCTAATTAAAAAAAGGAAGGAAGAAAAGCAAATTCACAGCATTAAAGATGAAAAGGGGGACAGCACCTCCAATGAGGAGGAAATTAAGGCAATCATTAGAAATTACTTTGCCCAATTATATGGCAACAAATACACCAATTTAGGAGAAATGGATGAATATATACAAAATACAAACTGCCTAGACTAACAGAAGAGGAAATAGAATTCTTAAATAATCCCATATCAGAAATTGAAATCCATCAAGCCATCAAAGAACTTCCTAAGAAAAAATCCCCAGGGCCTGATGGATTCACCTGTGAATTCTATCAAACATTCAGAGAACAGTTAACCCCAATACTATACAAACTATTTGACATAATAAGCAAAGAGGGAGTTCTACCAAACTCCTTTTACGACACAAACATGGTACTGATTCCAAAACCAGGCAGGTCAAAAACAGAGAAAGAAAACTATAGGCCAATCTCCCTAATGAATATAGATGCAAAAATCTTAAATAGGATACTAGCAAAAAGGCTCCAGCAAGTGATCAGAAGGATCATTCACCATGATCAAGTAGGATTCATACCAGGGATGCAGGGCTGGTTCAACATTAGGAAAACCATCCACATAATTGACCACATCAACAAGCAAACTAGCAAGAACCACATGATTATCTCAATAGATGCAGAAAAAGCCTTTGATAAAATACAACACCCATTCCTATTAAAAACACTAGAAAGCATAGGAATAGAAGGGTCATTCCTAAAAATAATAAACAGTATATATCTAAAACCAACAGCTAATATCATCTGCAATGGGGATAAACTAGATGCATTCCCAATAAGATCAGGAGTGAAACAAGGATGCCCATTATCACCTCTACTATTTGACATTGTACTAGAAACACTAGCAGTAGCAATTAGAGAAGATAAAGAAATTGAAGGCATCAAAATAGGCAAGGAGGAGACCAAGTTATCACTCTTTGCGGATGACATGATGGTCTACTTAAAGAATCCTAGAGATTCAACCAAAAAGCTAATTGAAATAATCAACAACTTTAGCAAAGTTGCAGGATACAAAATAAACCCACATAAATCATCCGCTTTTCTATATATCTCCAACACAGCTCAGCAGCAAGAACTAGAAAGAGAAATCCCATTCAAAATCACCTTAGACAAAATAAAATACCTAGGAATCTATCTCCCAAGACAAACACAGGAACTATATGAACACAACTACAAAACACTCGCCATACAACTAAAACTAGACCTGAACAAATGGAAAAACATTAACTGCTCATGGATAGGACGAGCCAATATAATAAAAATGACCATCCTACCCAAACTTATTTATCTATTTAGTGCCATACCCATTGAACTACCAAAATACTTCTTCACTGATTTAGAAAAAAACATAACAAAGTTCATTTGGAAGAACAAAAGATCAAGGATATCCAGGGAAATAATGAAAAAAAACACATACGATGGGGGCCTTGCAGTCCCTGACCTAAAACTATATTACAAAGCAGCAGTCATCAAAACAATTTGGTACTGGCTAAGAAACAGAAAGGAAGATCAGTGGAATAGACTGGGGGAAAGCGACCTCAGCAAGACAGTATACGATAAACCCAAAGATCCCAGCTTTTGGGACAAAAATCCACTATTCGATAAAAACTGCTGGGAAAATTGGAAGACAGTGTGGGAGAGACTAGGAATAGATCAACACCTCACACCCTACACCAAGATAAATTCAAAATGGGTGAGTGACTTAAACATAAAGAAGGAAACCATAAGTAAATTGGGTAAACACAGAATAGTATACATGTCAGACCTTTGGTAGGGGAAAGGCTTTAAAACCAAGCAAGATATAGAAAGAATCACAAAATGTAAAATAAATAATTTTGACTACATCAAACTAAAAAGCTTTTGTACAAACAAAACCAATATAACTAAAATCAGAAGGGAAACAACAAATTGGGAAAAAATCTTCATAGAAACCTCTGACAAAGGTTTAATTACTCATATTTATAATGAGCTAAATCAATTGTACAAAAAATCAAGCCATTCTCCAATTGATAAATGGGCAAGGGACATGGATAGGCAGTTCTCAGATAAAGAAATCAAAACTATTAACAAGCACATGAAGAAGTGCTCTACATCTCTTATAATCAGAGAGATGCAAATCAAAACAACTCTGAGGTATCA
This sequence comes from Monodelphis domestica, assembly GCF_027887165.1. Lineage (NCBI taxonomy): Eukaryota > Metazoa > Chordata > Mammalia > Didelphimorphia > Didelphidae > Monodelphis > Monodelphis domestica. The sequence goes on from NC_077229.1 coordinate 209,202,006, forward strand.
CCTCACACCTAGCAGATTGGCTAACATTACAGCAAAGGAAAGTAATGAATGCTGGAGGGGATGTGGCAAAGTAGGGACATTAATTCATTGCTGGTGGAGTTGTGAATTGATCCAACCATTCTGGAGGGCAATTTGGAACTATGCCCAAAGGGTGCTAAAAGAATATCTACCCTTTGACCCAGCCATAGCACTGCTGGGTCTGTACCCCAAAGAGATAATGGGGAAAAAGACTTGTACAAAAATATTCATAGCTGCGCTCTTTGTGGTGGCCCAAAACTGGAAAACGAGGGGATGCCCATCAATTGGGGAATGGCTGAACAAACTGTGGTATATGTTGGTGATGGAGTACTATTGTGCTAAAAGGAATAATAAAGTGGAGAAGTTCCATGGAGACTGGAACAACCTCCAGGAAGTGATGCAGAGCGAGAGGAGCAGAACCAGGAGAACATTGTACACAGAGACTAATACACTGTGGTATAATCGAACGTAATGGACTTCTCCATTAGTGGCGGTGTAATGTCCCTGAACAACTTGCAGGGATCCAGGAGAAAAAAACACCATTCATAAGCAAAGGATAAACTATGGGAGTGGAAACACCAAGGAAAAGCAACTGCCTGAATACAGAGGTTGAGGGGACATGACAGAGGACAGACTCTAAATGAACACTCTAGTGCAAATACTATCAACAAAGCAATGGGTTCAAATCAAGAAAACATCTAATGCCCAGTGGACTTACGCGTCGGCTATGGGGGGTGGGGGGGAGGAAAAGAAAATGATCTTTAACGAATAATGCTTGGAAATGATCAAATAAAATATATTTTAAAAAAAATAAAAAAATAAAAAAGAAGTAGAATTCTAAAAATGGAAAAAAAAAGAAAAATCAGGGAAGGGAAGGAATAAACAATATATATGTCACTTACCTAAATTCTAGGTACTATTGTTATCATTCACTTGTTTTTAGTCAATGTCCAACTCCTGTGACCCATTTTGGGGATTTCTTAGCAAAAGTGTTAGAGTAGTTTGCCATTTCCTTCTCCAGTGCATTTTACATATAAGGAAACTGGAACAAATAGAACTAAGTTACTTACTGATGGTCACATAGTCACTAATTATCTGGGACCAGCTTTGAACTCAGGAAGTCTCCTTGATTCCAAGTCCAGCATTCTATCCACTGTGCCACCTAGCTTCCCCCACTAGGCACTGTGCTAAGTGCTTTTTATAGATGTTAACCCATTTGATACTCACAACAATCCTAAGAGGTAAGGGTTATAATCCACATTTTACAGTTTAGGAAACTGAGCCTGAGTGACTTGCCTATGGTCATATAGCTAGAAAATGTCTATAGCTAGATTTGAATTCAGGTCTTCCTGATTCCAAGCTTAGCTGTCCATCCTCCAAGCCATGAGCTGCCTCTGGTGGATAGAAATGGATAGAATGAATAGAAATTCAACCAATAAAGGGTGTCTATTGCCATTCAAGGCACGAGATCATTGTCCTAGTAGTTGCCTTCTAGTTCTCACTCCCTAGAATTCTCTCTCTGGGGCTCATCTATTAAAAAACCCCATTTTCAGCCATGCCAATCACTGTGGCTCCTTCTGGTTTACTCAGCAAAAGCTGTTAACACTGTGTAAAGTGATCCCTGTTGGTTAATGCCTTGTTAACATATTAATAGTTCATTGCTTTGGTTACCTCGTCTTTGTTTCCTGTGTCTGCATCAATAACGGAGTGAGAGAACCAAATTTCCTCCTCACATCTAGGTTTGGCCTGACCAGTATCCAGGCACTATTAACTCCTGTGTCCTAGGCATTAGGGCCCTTTTGATGCACCCGAAGGTAATGTTAGCTTTATTGATTTCCATGCAAATGTTGTTTGCTGCCTGTTCTATAATGTTATTGGTATTCTTTGCCTCCCTCCAGCCTGTTCCAGCTCAGGAGAGAATGCCACTGAGTTGTCGAGCCAGAGAACTAATCAATAAAAAATGTTCCTTTGCATCTGTCTTTAGCCTTATTGCTTTCGTGCTCTTAAAACGAGAATAAGTTTGACAAGCAAGTGACTTCATAGCTTCATAGTACATTCCTGCCACCTAGAGGTGGTATTGTGAATCACAGATTCTAGGAAGTAAAATCTCAAGGAGCTATTGTCCTTTGTTCAAGTTCCCTTGGGCTACCCTTGGATCCATAAAATTTGGATCCATAAAAGAATCCAACATGTCTCCATCTTCTCATTTCTGTTTGTGGATTGCCCAACCGAGGCAACTGAATGTTTAAGAGTTCAAAGTTGGCTTCTCTCAAAAATCTTCATAGTTTAAGTCTGAAATAAAATAATTATTTCTGAATTAATTTTTTAATTTTTAAAATTTACTTTAAAATATTTATTTAAAGGAATATTTTAATTTATTTTTTGAATATTTAAATTTAAAATTTCTAAGATTTATTCACATTAAATTAACTTTTAAAATATTTATTATTTTAACATTTTAAATGATTTAAAATTTAATATTTAAAGAAATGTTATTAAAGATTACTTTAAAGGACAACTTGGCAACATTCTATTTTAAGGACATAGCTTTATAATCCCCAAATCACAATCGCCCCTGGATGAGGGAGTAGCAAATGAATTGCCATTAATAATAACTTGCTCTTTTAGTTTAGCAAAACAATCGATATTTATTAAGCTCTAACTATGTGCTGAGTACTGTGGAAAGGGTTGAGGATTGTAAAAGAGGCAAAATATAGTTTCTACACTCAAGGATCTTATAATTGTATGGGTGAGACAAAATAATAACAAAGCAAGCTATATTCAGGATAAATAGGAAATAATGAAAAGATAGAAAACACTGAAATATGTGTCTCTTACAACAATATTTCTTTTCTTTTTTAAACTCCTATCTCCTGTCTAAGAATTTATTCCATGGCAGCAGAGAAGTAAGGGCTAGGCAACTGGGGTTAAGTGACTTGCCCAGCATTACACAGGTAGGAAGTGTCTGAGGTCATATTTGAATCCAGGTCCTTCTGATTCCAGGTCTAGAAAGTTTCTGGGCCTCAGATTTCTCATCTATAAAATGAAAATATTGAACTAGACTCTTGAGGTCTTTTCCAACTTAGAGGTATGATACAATGATTTGGCAAAAATCAAGGAATCAGGAGATTTGGGCTTAAATATAGACTCTTGCAGTAACTCATTGTATGATCTCAGGCAGGTTGCCTTCTTTACTTCTCCCTCCTAGGGATTCTATGTTACTCACCTTAAAGATCTTTAAATTTTAGGCATTATTAACAACTGAAAAACTTGGGGATGGGGGGTTTTGGTTGTGGTTAGTTTGCTGATATGAAACACACATAAGATGAGCTTATGTGAACTGGATATATATGTCTTGGATTGTTGGAAAATAGGATTGTCAGCTTTGGAGTGGATAGTCCCCAATAGGATTGCATTCTCAATCATTTTGAATTGAGAAAATAATAACAACTCACTTTTTTATAGCACCTTAGAGAGTGTTTTCTTTTAAAGTGCTTCATGAAGTAAACAATGCAAGTATTATTATCTCCATTTTATAGATGTGAACACTGAGGCTCAGGGAGTTGAAATGACTTACTATAGTATCATAGTTAAAAATATCAGAGCAGGGACTCAAATCTTCTGCCCCTTTGCCATTGGTTTTAAACTTTAAATTATAGTAAGTCAGATTACTGAGGACAAGGAATTCAGTTAAATTTCAATTTAGGAAACATTTATTAGGCACTTGCTGTGTGCTACACACTGTGGTAAGTCAAAGAATAATGATATGAAATTAGATTGAACTAGTTTCTCTACCTTTAGTTAGTTGAGTGTCTTTCAGTTGAATGTGGGATGTTAGGGTAAAGATATGTGTTTCATTGTTCTCTTTGATTGTGTTTTTAATTTTGTGGTTTTTAAGAATGGATATTATTTTTTTTGGTTGTATTTTTTCCCTAATTGCATACAGAAACACTTTTAAACATTCATTTTCTGCATTTTGCTATCTTCCTTCTCCTTCTCCTTCCCACTATTCCTCTTCCCAGTAGCAAGCAGTATGATATAAGTTATACATTTGTTCTTATGTAATGCATAGTTCTATAAATGGATATTATTTCACTTGAATTTTATATTTGGGCATCAAATTTTCAATTTAAGTCTGTTTTTTTCCAGAAATGCTTGGAAATTTTCTATTTTATTAAATGACCATACTTTACCCTGAAAGAATATGGTAAGTTTAGATGGGTAGTTGATTCTTGGTTGTAAACCCAGTTCTCTTGCCTTTTGGAATATTATATTCCAAGCCTTCCCATCCTTCAATGTGGAGGCTTCCAGATCCTCTGTAATCCTGACTGGGGCTCCCTGATATTTTAATTGTTTCTTTCTAGCTATTTATAGTATTTTCTCCTTGGCCTGGGAGCTCTTGAACTTGGCTATAACATTCCTGGGAGTTGTCATTTGGGGATTTAATGCAAGAGGTGATCTATGGATTCTTTCAATCTCTATTTTACCCTCTTATTCAAGAACATTAGGGTAGCTTTCTTGGATAATTTCCTGTAGTATGATGTCTAGATTTTTGTGTTGTTGTTGTTGTTGTTTGTCATGACTTTTGGGTAGTCCAATATTTCTTAAATTGTCTACCCTAGATCTATTTCCCAGGTCAGTTTTTTCCAATGAGATATTTCATGTTTTCTTCTATTTTTTCATTCTTTTGATTTTGTTTTATTGTTTCTTAATGCCCCTTGAAGTCATTAGCTATTGTGAAGATTGGATTTAGCTTTCCCCTGATTATAACAATGAAGATACTTAGCTCTTTCTTGATTGTGAAGATTAAATTATAATCCCCTGATTGTAACAATTAAGTTACTTAGCTCTTCCTTTATTGGGAAGATTGAATTGTAATCCCCAGTCTATTTTTAGATTTTAATCCCAAAAACTGTTAACTCAATATTTAAAGTAGATCTATCCATTTTAACTACAAAAAGATGTGAACTGACTACTAAAGTTTTGATCTAACCAAAAAAGGTATAATCTAACCAAAAAAGGCATGAGCACCCATTTAATACATTGAATAGGCAGTCCTGGAGAGGAGCATCTACTATGATTGGTAGATGTGAAATTTAGGGGAGGTGACACAAGAGAAAAAAGATCTTTAAATAGAGGAAACAGAGGCCCACAAGGATATAGATTAAAGAACTCTGACTCAGAGTTGGACTGAAGGATCAGTCTCTCAAGCTTGGAGTGAAACACAGTCACTTGGAACTTGAGGGAAGACAGACACTTGAGGAGAGATTGGAAGACAGACACAGACTTGAAGTGAAGACACTTGGCTGTGGAATTGGACCCCTGGAGAGGAGCTCATGCAGACCTGGATTTTAGGACCATAACTTTATTGACCAATGCCTTATAACACCTGCTGTTGTTCAGTTATTTCAGTCATGTTGGATTCTGCATTAACTCCATTTAGAATTTTCTTGAAAAAATGGTCTATTTTTCAAAAATTTCTGCCAGACAATCATGATATACAACAAGCACATACATGTCTGAGAAGTGTAAAATAAAGTGTTATGAGATGTCCAAGTCATTACTAATATTTACCCTATGAAAAAGCACAGATAATGAATTAGGAATGCAGCTAAAACACTAGAAAAAAACATATTTTAAAAACTTAATAGGTGGAGGCAGCTAGATTGTTCAGTGCATTGAGAATCTCGAGGCAGGAGGTCTTTGGTTCAAATCTGACCTCAGATACTTCCTAGCCATGTGACCCTGGGCAGGTCACTTAACCCCCATTACCTAGCCCTTACCACTCTTCTGCCTTGGAACCAATACATAGTTTTGATTATAAAACTTAAAGTAAGGGTTTTCAAAAAAACATAATACCTACTTCCCCAGGTTGTTGTGAGAATCAAGCGTAATAATAATTATAAAATATTTAACACAGTGCCTGGCACATAGAAAAATCATACAAAGGTTAGCTAATAGTTAGTAGTAATAGTAGTAGCAAGAGCAGCAGTAGTAGAAGAAATGCTGGTTTTATCAAGAAGATAAGAAAAAAAGAAATTGAGGAAATAAACATAGGTAAAGAGGAAACAAAATTATTCTCCCCCTTTTTTTTTGCAAAAAATTATATGATAGCCTACTTAAAGAACCCTAAATAGTCCACTAAAATTAATTGACACAAAAATTCAAACAAACTTTCAGAGTATGTAATAAATCCACAAAATCAGCATCATTTCTATACAATACCATAACATCTATCAAGAAGAAACAGAAAGAGAAATTGCATTTTCAGGCATCAGGAGGATAGTCTGTGACCTTGAAATAGAAGAAAATCAACTGGTCCACATGAGAAAGAAACCTACAGTGTTTTCCTCACTATTCTGCTTCCAGATATCCTGAGTGTATAAGATGTTCTGACCTTTCCTAATATCTTTTTTTTCCCAAATTTTGACGTGGCTGTTGAAAACAAATTAGCAATGATGGAGAAAGGAAGAAGAAAGACTGTAGGGTGTGTGTGTGTGTACATGAGTGTGCGTGCTGTACACACATATGTATATAGAATATTCCTCTCCCTGTAGATAGGCAGGTTCACTTTTATGCCATCAAGAGCAAAAGGTTGGGAAATACAACTCTAACCAACTTTATTTTCTATTCAGAAGCAAGGGTAAATAGAATGACATCTATTATTCTCTGCAAGAAGAGGAGAGGGGATGTAGGGTGGATACCCATATAATTTTGGCCTCCAGGTTTTGGTTTTCCACAGCTTTGGCTACCATATTCTTATTAAGGAATTTCTAAATCAATAGTAGTATGGTTTATTCTGGAGGCAATAGATGCCAGCTGATTTGGATTGGATCTGTTATCTGGGCTAGAAAATGCTAAGCTAAACAGAGAGCTTTGATTCAGTTTGTGTTTCCTTCCAGAAAAAATTTTTTTGAAATGGGTAAATTCTGCACCCTTTTCCTCCTACCCTCCCATCATTTTAAGGAATTATTTTTCAAAACAATCATTGATAAAGTGAAAATTCAGAATGAGAAAAAAACAAGGAAATATATCAAAGTCTCTGGGATGTTTTGCACATCAAAGCAAATTGCAATCAAGTCAAATGCTCCTCTCTTACTTAGAGGAGGAAAACTATATTTTTTATTTGCCAACATTATAGAGGAATTTGTTCCATCATTTAGTCACCACTCCATTTATTATATTTCAAATGCATTTTTTAAAATATAAAAATGCTCCCCTTCCATTACTTATTTTAGCTCTTCCCCTGCTCATTATTTTGGATATCATTAAGTCTTTTTCAGCTCACAATTTAGCCATGACCTACTATCCTTGCAAGCAATCTTGATCATTGCTTCATCTGTCATGGCATGTTAAGTTCTGTATGCCATATACCTGGAAGTGATAAATTATTGCAGAAAGAGCACTGGATCTGGAGCCAGAAGATCAAAGTTCCAACTGTAATTGTATCACTCATTATCTCTATGACCTTGGTCAAATCACTTAACCTCTCTGGTGCTCAGTTTCCTCATCTGTAAAAAGATGGGGCTGGATAAGGTGACATCTGAGACTCCTTCCAACCTATATCTGTGTTCTGAATGTATTAGAAAGGATTTCAACAAGGTGAATTGGATCATAGACCTAGAACTAGAAGGAATCTGAGTTTAGCTAGTCCAAACTCCTTATTTCACAGATGAGGAAATGGTGCCAAGTAATGCTGTTCAGTGACTTACTATAAGTAAAAAGGACTTGGTCAACCTATGTTATCTGTTGATATCAAGAGTTTCTTCAGTAGTAGACAATCTCTTCCAGGTAATATACAGGACTACGGTGATTTCCCCAGTTGTCCTTCAGTAATGTTTGGTATTAAATATCAGGAAAAATTGTAACTGAGACTTTAATAGTAAATGCAGAAGATAGAACATGAGGGTTATCCATACCCCACATCTGCTGTGGAAGGAGAGGGTCCATGCCCTTTTTTCTGTATGGGCATAACTATGGTTAAGCCAAATCAGAATACAATTCTGAGTCAAATTCCTCTGAGCAAAGAAAGCAATTTGAATTCAAAATGGGGTTACCAAATTGGGTCAGAAATATATTCATCAATATCCATGATGGAAGTTGAGCCATCAAGCATAATTTATGGTCAGGAGTCAAGAACAAGAGCTGAGTCCCTGGGCAATAATGGCAAAAAAGTATATTAAAAAAGTAAAGATAAAACCACAAGAGGGGTGAGATCACGCAAAGGAAAATCCAGCATTCACTGCATATGAAGGTCTCTTGTGCTCCTATGAGCTCTGCTAATGGTTAACCCCAACTTAAAGCCTATTGTTTACCTCCTTACTGAGTCATGATACTAGCTATGGAGTTACTCTTTCCTTCTAGGATGATTTTTTGGATTCATTATAATTCTTTATAGTGGTCAGTATCTTCTTGGGTTCAGTTATCTCTCCGGGTTAACCTACCTTATGCTAATATTCCAGGGTTGGGTAGTCCCTTCCAAGTTCCCTGCTATGGATTTCTATCCACCTTGAGTCTTTCTGGAGGGAGTCACTCATTCTTGCTACTTCTAGTTATAAGGCCTTGAAAGCTACACATGTCTCTGGCCTGTCTAGTCACACTGGGAGGCTACCAGTTTGTCTGAATCAGAACTATTTTTGCCAAAGAAGTCCCTTTACTATTACCTATGGGTTTCTGACTGATGTTTTGTTGGGGATAGGGGGAGACTAAGTACAGTTCTGAAGTGAAAAAAATCATTTATTCTAGTTTCTCATTGGATGAAGCACAAACAAAAGTATATATTTGGGAAACTTGGGAGAGGGGTGTTAAGGGAAGACCAGGTAATCTATTTTAACTAGGATAGGGTACATACCAGAGGATAATGGGGGATGTGCTGGAAATAAAATTTGTGTAGCATTATGGATAGCTTTAAATGTCAAGCTACGGAGTATTAATTTTATTAGGTAGGCAGTGGGGAACCCTTGAAGCAAGGGAATGACCTGATTAGAGCTATATTTTAGTGAGATTAATCTGCCAATGACTATAGGAAGGACTGGAAGGAGAGAAACTAAATGTGGAAAAGCCAGTTGGTAGACTAATGTCCAAGTGAGGGGTGCTAAGGGCATGAACTAGGGAAAGTTTTATAGATAGTGAGGAGGAAAAAGTTGTAAAATATATATTTGGGTTGTCAAAACAAAAAGACTTAACTATTAATTGTGTGTGGGAGGTGAGGGAGAGAGAAGTATAGAAGGTCTTCAAGATTTTGTGTCTGGGGTTTGGGAGTATGATGGAACCATTAGAGGAAGTAAGCCATTTAGGAGAAGGGGACAATGCATTTGGTTTTAGACATTTTGAGTTTGAGATGTGGTGGGATGTTAAGATAGGGCTAATGGGCTGTTGTAAACATGGAACAGGAGCTCAGAAGAGAGATTGTGGTGAGAGGTAGATCTGGGACTCATCTAAGATACAAACAGAGAGACAGAAAAAGAGCTCTTATTAAGTGCTTACTATGTTCTAGGGACTACGTTAAACACTGGGGATATAAATACAAGCAAATGAGAAAAGACAGAGCACATTAGGGAGCTGAAGGTCAGAGGATGGGAGTGGGGATGGAGAAAAGGAAGGGAGAAGGTACCTATGTAGGGGTGGAGGTATCTTTATAGTGAGGAGGCAGCTGGAGAAGAGGTGAAAATGTCTAGAAGGTCAGGAGCAGAGTACATAAGGGTCAAGGTTATTCACTTTTGGGGGAATTAATATGATTATTAAAAGAAAGAGCAGAGTGAGAAAGAGAAGAGGTCTGAGAAAAGGCTCTCAGAGAGAGCCTATATTTAAAGGGCAGAAGGAAGTGAATGAAAAAGAAAAGAATTAGTCATGAAGGTTGGAGAAAGACCAGGTTTATGCTGTTTAATGGAGACCTGAAAAGAGATTAGATGAAAGTAAATACCAGCTAATGTAGACATGTTGAAGAAAAAAAATTAGAAAATGCTTCTGGATTTGGTGATTTAGATGCCATTGGTCACTCTCAAGGGAGAGGTTTCAATGAAGTGGTTGTGTCAAAAGCCAAACTACAAGAACCTGAAGAGTGGCTGAGCAGAGAAATGAAAATATTCAGTTTGGTAGAGAAGAATAAGAAGGAAGGAAGTGACAGTTTGAGGGCAATCTCCAAAATACCCCCCCCCTTTTTTCAGAGCTGTGAGTCCTTTTAAGATCTCAGACATTATCTGACCTTTTAGTTGGCTCATGAAAACTTCAGAACAGGACTCTCTGAACCCAGATCTTCTCCATATACACACATCAAGAGCTAGAGAATTGGTGGCATTCCGTTGAATGATCACATCATAATGGGAGATATGGTACACAGCTGTTGAAAACCTTATGGGTTGTTTCACCTAGTGAAAGCTAAGGTTAATAGGAAGCAAATGCTCAGGACTTATAATCAGGGTAATCATAGTACTGATTCAGCCAAATATGTCTTTGAGCAAGTCCTTTGTCCTCTTTGGACCTCAGTTTCCATCTCTGTAAAATGAAAATTTGGACTAGAAGTTTTTTTTAAAGTCATATCCAGTTCAAAAATTCTATGAAAAGACTGAAAATGAACTCAGAATTACCTTTTTAAAGGTTATTTTTTTAAATCATAAAGGAGATTTAATTAGAATATGTTCAGAATACATAGCATACTTGATTACATATGCATAGTATTCACTGGTATGTATATTTAGAAATGTAATACTTATATTTAAAATGCAAATTCATAGATGCATACATGTCAGTCACTACAGGTCCCCTTGTGAGAATTCATATCTCTAGTGGTTACTCTTTTTGGCTCCCCATTAGGAAAACAATCAGGCAAATAATAAAATCATGACCTGCTCTGAAAGTGTTGTTCTTCAGCATAACAATTAGACAAGCAGGGCTTGATGGTCCAGGTCCTGACCACTACTCTCAATCTCTCAACTCCTTGACTTTGGTTTCCCCATACTCTAGCCAACATTCTAATCATCACGATTCTTATACATTTCTTATTTTTCTTTCGAAACCAGTCATACTGAAAGCCACTGACTCATGCACAAGTTTCTGGGTAACATAGGTCAGAGATTATTGGAATCCCCTTATTTTAGAAATCCCCTTATAATAGATACATTTATAAATCTTACTCAAAGACCAAAGAAATGAAGGAAAGAAATTCACAAATATGAAAACCTTATTTATATTCTATTTTATATGTTATTATATTCTATTGAGGTACATCTTTGCCAAGAAAATTCCAATAGGGACACAAAGAGTAGGACATAACTGAAAAATAACTGAACAATAATAAAGATCTAATTTGTTGAGTGTTTTCCTCATTTTCTAATGTCAGTCTTCAGAATCATCGTTTTCATAGGATAATGGAAAGAATTTATTCCCTTTTAAAGGACTGATTGAGAAGTAAGTTGAAAATTTTAGTTAATAGAGTTTTGAGTATTTATGGGTTGTTCTAGGGTATAAATTGGACTAGGTAACCCTGGAGATTCCTTCCAAATTTCAAATTCCATAATTCTGTACTATTCATATATTTCATGCTGTCTCTAGTAGCAATGAGGAAGATATGGTGATTATTAGAAATTATTTAAACAACAAAATCCTTTTATATCCTTGCTAATTTGCTGTCTATATTTTATAGGAAAGCACATTGTAGTTTGTAAAATGTTTACTATATGGGTCCCTCTTTTCCATATAAGTTACAAATGTTTAAAAGGGAAGGTTGTATATCACAAGGACATTATCTTAGGGAAGCCATTGTTGAGAGCTACATGGACTTTAAAATGAGACTTTCTGTCCTAAAGTATTTCAGAATTTCAAAGAGAATGAACATGAATTAAATTAAACTATTTTCTGGGTGGTTTTAAATAGCAACCATTAGTTTTTATATGGTTGAATGTCCCTATGACATTTTGCTTCCATAAATAATTCCACAAGGGGCAAGTAGAAGATGCAGTGAATATAGCAATGGGTTTTGAATTATAAGTTCAAATCCAGCCTTAGATACTTCCTAGCTGTGTGACCCTGGGCAAATCACTAAATCCTGTCTTCCTTAGTTCCTCATCTGTAAAATGAGCTGGAGAAGAAAATGGAAAACTGCTCAAGCATCTTTGCCAAGAAAACACCAATTGAGAGTCAAATGACTGAAAAAGCAAAAACTAAATCCTTATTATGGTAGTATGACTGGAATTATCACAGCTCTTAAAGAGTCTTCCTCCCATATTTCTTCTGAACTTGAATTATTTCTTATTGATATCTTTGTTATATTTTTTACACTCAATACTTGCACTGATGGTTTTAGTCCAAAAGAGAATACAGGATGAAAAGTATCTATAGTCAGTTTTAGTATGCTATGAAAGTAACTCTGGTTTGGGAGTCATAGGACCCAAGATATAATACTAGCTTTCCTAATTACTACCCCATTGAGCCAATCAATCAATTCTTTGGTCCTCATTTTTCTAAATTTGTAAAATGAAGGAATTGGACTGGATGACCTCTAAGTTTCCTCCTAGCTCTTTATCTATAATTCAATGATCCTATGATATTTATTTAATCTCACCCTCTAATAAGCAGCTCAATGACAAAGCTAAGAAGAGAGCTCATAGAACCCAAGGGCTAGAAGGAACCCTAGTATATTTAGACCACTTGCACCATTTTATAGATGAGTTAAGAATCATTTGTCAGAGTAAAGCAGGCTCAGATTTCTTGTCCAGAAAATTAGTAGGTAGACCCACTTTTATTGTAAGAGCCCAAGGCACAAAAGTGGAAACGTTGAAAGCCACAAAAGGGATTTTCCCAAGGGTGTTGCTTTTTAAAAACATAAAATTTTAAGTCAAGAAAGGGTAAAGCAATCTTTCACCTAAAACTCCTCAGGTTTTTGCTTTATTTTTCTGTATCACTTAGCAATTTTGCTAAGACACTGACCTCTATATAAGAGGGGATCTTAGGGTTTCTGGTATTGGGGAGAATCATCCCGAATCCCCTACCTTGGTAAAGACAGTTAAAAAATGAATAGCCAAAGAGAGAAAAGGAGGAAAAAACCAGGTGGCAATTTGAGGAGCATACTTTTAAATGCTCATTCTCATCAGAACTGTGAGTCTATTCAAGATTCCCAAAGTATCTGGCTTCATTTCTTATTTGCCTCTCTCTGTTGTAAAGAAATAAAACTAACAAAGAGAACCTTAGCTAAGAATAATAGATGGGGGAAAATATTCCAAATTTTTTCAGTTCAAAAATACTGTTTACTGGGGGCAGCTGGGTAGCTCAGTGGATTGAAAGCCAGACCTAGAGACGGGAGGTCTTAGGTTCAAATCTGGCCTCAGACACTTCCCAGCTGTGTGACCCTGGGCAAGTCACTTGACCCCCGTTGCCTAGCCCTTACCACTCTTCTGCTTTGGAGCCAATACACAGTATTGACTCCAAGATGGAAGGTAAGGGTTTTTTAAAAAAATACTGTTTACTTATTTCATTTTTTGAGAGACAGTTTGGTGTCAGTTTTAGAGTCATGAAGACATGGGTTCAAGTCTCATCTTGGGTTTATATGCCTGGGAGCAAGCTATTTAACCTTAGCAAGTAAAATCACAAATATGGGTACCACCTCACCTAAGTGTCTTTATTGTGAACTCCTTTTGTAGAATATGAAAAGGTTCTTTATTAAGAGAGACAGCATGGTACTATGGAGAGGGGGCTGATCTTGGAGTCAGGAAGTCTTATCTCAGAAACACACTGGCTCTGTGACCTTAGGTGAGACTCCTAACTTTGTAATGTTTCAGGTAACTGAAAGTAAAGCAGTCTCTGAAAAGAGGATGCCAACTTCCATTGGCAGGAAAAAATATCATATATTGATATAATTTAAAGTGGAAAATTTATTGACCCTCAGACAGGTATGGAGAACATTGAGATGAAAAAATGTCTATTTTTATAGAATGATTGAGAAGAATATTGAAATTGTTTTAATCATATATGATCTCTTGGGCCCATCAGACACTAAGGGAGTGACTTTGTACATTGGTATTACCAAACCCATTTAGAACTGACAGAATATGGCAGCAATTTTATAGACGTTCCAGGATCATGAATCCTGCAACAAAAGAACAAATTAAATGCTGGTCAGCTGTTTATTTATATAAGCAGGCACAACAAAACATGCAGTGTCTCAGCTGAGAGAGTTCGAAGTCATGGGAAGATTGAGGCAGGATGGAAAGATTTGGGAAAGGTGCTGTGGCCAGTGGGTTAGTTAATTGATTAGAGAAATGTAAAATAGTAAATGTGAGGATACTGGTGCCCTCAACGGTTATAGGGAAGTTTGAAAGGGGCGTATTGATGGGGAGAGATAAGAAGTTTAGTTTTAGACATAATTGAGTTTAAAGACTACAGGACATCCAGTTTGAGAGGTCTGAACGGCAGTTACAGATGCAAAATTTGGAAGCCAACAAAGAGAAGATAATTGAATCCAGGGAAACTAATGAGAGCACCAAATGAAGTAGTAAGGAGGGATAAGAGAGGAGAAACAGGGTCAGAACTCTGGATGAAATTCCAGCAAGGAGACAAAAAAGGACCAATCAGAGAGAGAGGAGAACCACATAAGAGTATCATCTTGAAAACTGGAGAAAAGAGAATATTAAGGAAAAGAAAAGTCATCAACAGTATCAAAAGTTGCAGAAAGATGAAGAAGGTTGAAGATTGAGAAAAGTCACTGAATTTGTCAATTAAGAGATCATTATTAATTTTGGAAAGAGAAATGTTGGTGGAATCCAGATTATAGAGCAGTAAGAAGAATGTGAATGAGAAGAAATGGAGACACTTATTGTAGATGGCTTTCTCAAGAGTAGAAGAGATATTGGACCTAATAATCTCTCTTTGCCTCTGTGCCATTCTAAAGTTAGGAAAATAATACACTATTTACCTTATAGGGCTGTAGCATAGGAAATGATTCATAAATTGAATAATGTGATTTGTCATGATGATGATGGTGGTGGTGGTGGTGGTGATGGTGATGGTTATGGTGGTATTGATGATGGTGTTAATGGTTATAATTATGGTGATGGTGGTTCTCTTTCTGTAGCTAGGAAATATTTTAAAAACAAAGAACTGACTTTCCTTTCATGACTCCTCAGATGATCAAAGCTATCTTACTTTCCAATAATAATAATACAATCAATTTGAAGCTGGAAAGAACCTTGGAGGTCATTGACACTCACATTTTGAGAGATTGCACCCATACTCACAGAGATAGGAAGGATCAGAGTTGAGATTTGAATTCAGTTCTTGCAACTTCAAATCAAGTCAATTTTACCACTATACCAAAATGCCTACTTTAATTACCAGATTAGATAAAGACAATCAAGGAACGATAAGTGCTGCTAAATCTGGACTATGCTGGTATCTATTAGAACATTTCATATGTTCTTTAAACGTCATAAAAAATAATTGGCAGGGAATTAGCAAGAAGATTTTTTAAAATTTCCTAACATCTCTCCCCAGATTTCTAAGACAGGTATGTGACAGTAGAGTGACAATCTAGTATGCTTAGACCTTGATGAAAACAAAGAATATAGGAGAATGGAAAGAGTATTAGTTTGAAATCAAAGATGTAGTTCAGAGCCTTTCACTGCTAGTTATTACCTGTGTGACTCTGGGCATGTCCTTTACATTTCTTGAGTCTTGCTTGGGTTTCTGCTCTCTAACATGGTATTGTGCTCCCTATTGCTTGAGGTTGTCCTAAAAAGTAAATAATGTAAGAATATGCAAAGTGATATAAATTATTTGTAATTAAGGCTTCATATATATATATATATATAATTTAAAATGTTAGTGAATTCTCAATGACAATATTAGTATAGAATAGACCACAACTTTATTATTCAAAATTGACTGAAAGTAATTTCAATAAACCTTATGTTTATTTTTTTAAGTTTTAATATAAGAAGTAATGAATTTGGTGAGCAAATTTGGTAGAACCTTCTAAATTCTCTTCCAACAAAATGTTTTCCCACTTATAAAGCAACATTATGCAAAAATCTATGAAAGATACAACAAAGATAAACTCCTTAACAATTCTCTGATCATTAGTATCAGGGAAAACAAAGAATGGAGTCACCAAAAAGATTTACCACCACCACAGGGGAGATTCAGGGCAGAATCCAAGTTGAAGAGATGTTTCTTATAGTTGGTGAGATCCTTCACACCAGTGCTGTCAAACTTGTATATGGTCTTATATGTTATCTTTTTATTTATTTTTAAAAATACCTCCTGATTACATTTTAGTCTAGTCTGGCGGAGTTTTGGAATTTTTCAGAGTTTTACACCTCTGATCCAGATTAGTGGTATCCAGATCAAATAGAAATAGAATGATTAATACATTTATAAAGATTTTTGTAGCTCCATTTTGAATGTTTTAAAATGCAACATTATCTCTGTTTTTACTTTATTTTTAAAATTTTGTTATATACGTCCAAAATGTATTTTAATCTGGTTTGGGCATCCCTGGGGAAGGTTGCACAAAATGGCCAATATAGATGAGTTGCAATCTGTATTACTGAAGGAAACATGCACATTGATGAGATAACTGATCCTTTTGAGTCTTTCACAAAGTCCTACTCAGCTGCTTTGTGTCTCAGAGTTACCAGTGGAGTGTGACACGGGGAAAGGTTTTGAAGAATATCCCATTGACAGATTGTGCTTGCTTTCTGAGAACCAGCCTACCTAACTGTGGAAAATTTCAACACCAGTCAGTTGACCATTAGGCATTGAATTCTTTGGTTATGAAACAAAGAAAAATACAAAACAGTCCCCATCAACTGCTACTGCTGTAAGTCTCTATAGCCTGCCACCATAGAAAAGTGGCAGAAGGTGTTTAGATGATCAATAAATGCATTTTTAGAAACATTTACCTTTTGCCTTAGAATCAATACTGTATTGGTTCCAAGGCAGAAGAATGGTAAAGGCTAGACTAAGTGACTTGCCCAGAGTCACAGAGCTAGGAAGTGTCTGAAGTTATATTTGAACTCAAGACCTCTCATCTTTGAGTCTGGCTCTCAATCCACTGAGCCATGGAGCCGTCTCTGACCAATAAACGTTCATTTGACTTTTGTTATTTCAAGTGTATGTTTCTACTGGAGGAAACAAACCATATTAATATCAATATTCTTGCTCTGCATGCAGAAGAAATGATACTTTCCCTTCAATATTATCATGAATTTCTATATAGATTTTGTTTATATTTTGCATATACTTATAAATGCACATATTGGTTCTTCTGATAGAAAATTCTTTTGGGGTAGGAACATTTTTTGTTGTAGTTTTTATTTATTGTGCTAGTGTAGCACCCAGCTCATAGAAGACAATTAATAAATACATAGATTGCCTGCTAATGAGCCTTAAATGAATGGAGGATTGAAATTAAGTCCAGAAAATCAGGATATTATATAGAGAATAGTGAGAATTTCTAAGTGGAGTAGATTACAGAGAAGTCTCAAGGGAAATGTGCTCCCATTTTTTATTTAAGTGGAATCTGCTTAAAATAAACATCAAGGACAGCTTTCAAGTGAAAAAATCATAACCTAAAAAGGCCATATGCAGACTCAGGGGTATATAAAGAAGGGTAGAGGAGTGCCTTTATTAATTTTGCCTCAATGATAGTTCACCTTTTGGGGAGATGTAATGTCAAATGTAGATGCATTGAGGTCCAGGAATATTTTTGTTTTGTCTCTACATTCCTCATACCTAGCCCCATGCTTCCCACACAGTAGGCACTTATACTTGATAGATTATATTGGGTGTTGTTAAGGGCTGATTGTCCATCCATTTTGCTGCCTACCTGAGTCTCACCAATAGGCTCTTTCATCTTTCAGGGAGCCACCTGAAGAACTAACTTTAAGGGAGTTGGATGTAGACTACACCTCCTTTTACTTCTCTCCTCCATTGAGCCCAATAGCCCCAAGACTTCCCTAAATCAAGGCACCATTGCAGACCTGGAAAGTTGCTCCACACTCAGGAACAGTAAGGTTCAATATTTACTCTCAAACATAGAGGGGATGGTGATTAACTCCTGCCAAAAAACCTGCAAAGGGAGCCCTTTGGCTCATGGATTCCCTAATCTTATGCATATTTTCTTCCCACCTTTAGTGGAAATTACTCTCTCCTCCTCCTTTCAAATCTCATGGCCATTCTCTGTCTTTACCAGGCCTTTGCCAATCTGGTATACTCATAGACTAGCCTCTTTGGAATCTCAGGATCATAAAATCTAAGAGACAGAAGGGTCCTCAGAGACCATCTAATTTCACCCATACTCAACAGAGATTTGTATCTACAACAGTGGTGTCAAATGCAAATAGAAATGGGCCTCTAAATCATACATAAGTCATGACAATTTGGAATCACTGCAGAAAGAAATCAATTATAGTTGAATTATATATACATACACACACACACACACACATACATAAAGAAACTTTAATTAGAGTTGAAATATGTACAAGCTTGTTGTCCCAGAGGAAAAATATCTTTTTAACAAAATTGGGCAATTATTTACTACTTAAGATGTTATTAGCAAACTTTTAGCTCAAATCCTTTGGATCATTGTCTTAAACCTCCAAGGGTTTGTGAACTACTAAACGAAGAAGGGTTGTAAGAGGACTAATAATGAATCTTGCTGTCCTCTTACTTACAAAAGGATAATGGGCTTAAGTTCCTGTATGAGACATATTTTCATATATGGGAAATGGCATGCATTTAAAATGTTTTTTTTTTTAATTTTAGTGAGCAGAGGCATTTAAGGATAAATTTACAAAAAAAAAGAAAAGAAAAGAAACAAGGACATGAGTAATGGCTATCTCAAAAAAAGTAATGGACCAGAACAAAATCTCTTATGTCTATGGAAATATTCTTGAAGCTAAAATGTCTATTTTAGGCCTGTTTAGAAAAGTGAGCCAATCACATGCTGAAGTGGGCCAATAGTATTGCTCATTCCCAGACACCTTTGCCTTTTGATCTGAGTCTGAACTCTGTCAGTTGCAACCTTGGAACTCTCTTAAATCAGCTCCAAAGAGTTGGGCCTCTGAAAGCCCCTTTGTCAGGTTTGCTGCCACAAAGTCTGGATCTTATCTTGCATCTGAATTCCCAGGAAATAAGAAAGAGGGTGCTAGCCTCCATTACCTAACTTCCAGTCAATCATTTCATATTTCTCCCCTGCCCCTTCTCCTTTGTGATTTTATGCTATAAAAGGTCTCTATGCTGTAAAAGGTGTTAGGCATTTCTAGTGCTTCTGCACTAAATTATTCCCAGGAGGGTAAGTCTCTAATAAAGACATCTGATTTGTTTCTAAATTCTGGTTGGTCTCGGCATAAATGTCAATATAAAAATAGCATAAATATTAATATAATAATAAATAATAAAAATAAACATAACAATATAAATATAAAAACAGTGTTGGGATTCACCATGTGATCTTGTTCTACAACAACAAAAAAAATAAGATTGAAAGCAATCACAAGGAAAATTTCATTATGCTTAAAGATATGATGCTAACAGCCTCTTGGAACCACAGGAGAGAATTAGGTGACAGATGTTCACCAAAGGTGGATGAGCAGCCCTAAGCAGGAGCTCTGTGGCTCCAAGAAGTCATAGTATATGCAGAGGACAGAACCCATTAAAGCCATCCTAGAGGATGCACTAAATCAGGTTAAGGGTAACTGATAGACTTCAACCTCATTAGTGAGTTAAAGGTGTCTACCCCAAGTATGTGAAGACATTCCCTGGCAAAATGGGTGGATGAGAACAATTTGTTTCAACAGCCCTTAAGGAGGCGGAGGCAGGTATATTGTGGAGTATTTCAGTTTGGTCAGACATCAAAAATGCCTAGGTCATCCTCTGCATGATGGGCCATCACCAGGCATCCTGACTTTTGTCTTACCATTGGACTTAGATGATTCTGGAAGAGAGAGAAAGGTTGATGAATTGGTGTGTCTCTGCCTCACTTAAATCCAACTTACAAGCAAGTCAAGCCATCATCTCATGATTGGTCTTTTTTTTTTCTTAAAAAAAGGAAGGATGAACAACATGGATCCCTGTGGGCTTAGGAAAAGACTTAGAAAAGCATGTAAACATTATTTATGTTCCATGGCATTTCCATTTATTTTGCTAAATATTTCCCAATTATGTTTTAATATGGTTTCTCTTCATTCAACCCCTCTGTTCTACAACAGGGGTTATCCAGCCTCAATTCAAAGTCCTCCAATGTGAGAGAACATACTACTTTAAGGTATTCCCAAATTCACTTTTGGGCAGCCCTAATTGTTAGAATGCTTCTCATTACATTATCAAAATTTGCCTTTCTGCACTTTGTACCAGTTGTTTCTGTGGTGATAAGGAGAACAAGTTTAAACCTTCTTCTCTTTTAGGAGAGACAGCCTTTCAAATGCTAAACAGAAAATACCATGTGTCCCTAAGTCTTCTCTTTTTCAGGCTATACACCCCTAGTTTCTTCAACATCTCAATTCATTTAAACAACAACAAAAATTTTTTTCTTGCCAACTTCATGCCTAGCACTCTTCTGGATCCTGGCAATACAAAGATAAAAACAGAATAATTATAACCCTTAAGCAGTTAATAGTCGTTTGATGTGCACAGGTCTCCATGTATGAATGTACATGAAACCACATGAATATGAGTAACTAGTTACAAGTTGTCTGATATAACCAATTCAGGAAATCCTTCCAATTATATAGACTTCAGCCCTTTCAGATTTTCTTATCCTGTGCAATTCCTGCCCATGTTCTCTCAAGAGCTCATTCATTGGATGGGTTCACCCCACATGCTAGGATCTTTACTTATTGTCATTCTTTTCAGACATCCAGCCCATCTTTTTTTCTTGTGGTACAATTCCTCGATGATATTCTTTACTCTTGTTCTTCTGATTCCCTTGAAGGTTATGTGCTGCAGTCTGCTCATACTTATCCTGCCCTTTGTTTCCTTATTTTGGCATTATGATATTCCACACACTACTGCCATCTGAGACCCGCTGGTGAAATATTAGTACCAAAAAATTTAAAACTTTGCTTTCATGTGAAGCTTGGGGTCAGTAAAGGAACTCTGCCATTTCTGGAAAGCAAGATGGTCTTTTATCTTCATTATCTGGGACAGACAGTATAAAGGAACCTAGAACTGAAGATTTAGAGTACCTGCAAAATAAGCATAAGCAAGTTTCTAGAGGGGAAAAGAGCACTAACTACTGGAGGACTTGGGAAAGGACTCACTGAGCCTTGAAGTCAGCAAGTTAGAGAGGTGAGGAGGAAATACATTTTTATGTTGGAAAGCCTATTCAAAGGCTATGAGCAATAGAATATTATATAATCATTATTAAATGGACTAGAGGCCTTTCATTCTGGTCATTCTCCTTTGGACATTTTCTAGCTTGTCAATATTGTTATGTAAGGATAATTTAGGATTCTGACCAAATCTAAATTTGATTTTAGGTCACCAGGTTATATCCCAAATAAAATACCCAAGTCAGTTTGGAAAATATGGTGGTTTAATCAATATATAGGGAAGAAATCAAGGAGAAGAGAGAGGGAAAATGTATAGGACTTCTCCTGCCTGGCCTGTGCCAGGCGAGTTCAAAGTCCTCTTCCACAAGGTCCTTGAAGATTAGAGGCTTTCTCTAAAAGGATAGTGTTTGGAAGGTAAAGGAGAGAAAAATCAGCCTAAACTCTGAGAGATCTCTGAGAAAAGCCTCACTGAAATAGGTTACTAGGCTTCCTCCAGTATGGTATCAAGGAAAACTCACAAATAAACCTGGACAATAGCAGTCGCCACACCAAGATGTCAACATGCTCAGCAAGCTACCACCAGCCACCTCTCCACTGTCAAAGAGGCTGGAGAGAGGAAATGACGTGAAATATATAGACGGTTTTATATCACTTTCCTGCATCTCACATGTACCAATGATATCTTAGGCTTGACTTAGGACAGCCCAGGGGTCTGTCAGTTGTTTCTGATTTGTCATTTGCTAGCATATGTCTGTCATAGGCCATCCTCCTAAATATTTAATCCTTAAGTATGGGTGTAGACAGTCCTGATTTTGTTAGACCAAGTAGGGTGGAGTAATCTAAAGTTCACAGTTCCTAAAGTGTAAAATCTAAAATTGAATACAATACTCCAAATGTCATCTATCCAGAGAAAAATATGGCAGGACAATGATCTCCTTAGTCCTGAACATTATTCATTACAATGCAACCCTAGGTTGTGTTAGCTCTTTTAGCTATCAAACTGTGCCATTAGCTCCTCTTGAGCTTGTATTATTGTTGCTGTTCAGTCATTTCAATCATGTCCAGATCTTTTTTATTTCGTTTGGATTTGTTGGGCAAAGATACTGGAAATATTTGCCATTTCCTTCTCCAACTCATTTTACAGATGATGAAACTGAGGCAAACAAAGTGAAGTGACTTTCCCAGGATTACACAGCTAGTATATGTTTGAAGTCAGATCTGAACTAAGTTCTTGAATCCAGGCCCAGTGCTTTATATACTTCTCCACCAAACCCCCAGAGTTATTATCATCCAGCTTCATGTAATAAAATAGAAAGAATATTATCTCTGGAGTAAGATAAACTAAAAAAAAAGAATGAGACAGATTTGTAGACATAGCTATGTAAGAATTTGCCTCTCTTAGATAAGCATATTAATTATAATCTATTACATATTTATGATTAATCATATTATATTATTGTGTTATATATACATATAAATAAAAATCAATGGGAACAAAAAAAGATGAACTAGGTTCAGTTACCACCTGGACACTTACTACTTGTGTGAATAAGGAGTGATAATTTTCCAGGGTCTCAGTTTTCCATTCTATAAAATCAGTGGAAAGGGCACCAGACTTTTAGTCCAGAAGACTTGGTCTTCAAGTACCATCACAGACAATTCCTAATGGTATGACCCAGGGAAATTCACTTCAGTTCTCTGACTTTCTGCTTCCATCTCTGTAATATGAAGGCATTGGACTCAATGACCTCCACGTTTCCTTCCATCTGTACATGTGTGACCTTATGATCTTGTGCTTATGCTTGTGGCCATGACTTTTTTTTAACCCAGGTACTGAATTTTACACATACCTATATTAGCTTTTGTTTTGTTAGATTCAGACTTTTTGCTCTAATCAGTGAAGATATTTTTTGATTCCGACAGTCATCTATTATGCTAGCTTCCCTTTCCAGCTTTATGTCACTGTAAATTTGTTAAGTGTGACATCTCTGCTTCCAAATTAATTTGATTCAGTTCAACTCAACAAGCTGTTATTGAGCCCTGATAGAAAATGAAATTGACAAGTATAGGGCCAAGGGCAAATTTCTGAGACATTTGATTACAGATCTCCCTCCATGTTGACATTGACCTTTCAATGATATTAGCATATGCTCATTTAACTATTTCTGAATCCACTGAACTGTTGTCTCATAAGCATCTTATATCTTTTTTCCCAAAGATGGCATGAAACTTTAAATAATTATAAGGGAAGCAAGGTGGCTCAGTAGATAGACATCCAGGCCTGGAGAAAGAAGCCCTGAGTTCAAATTTGGCCTCAGATACTTCTTGGCTGTCACTTAACCCTCCTTGCCTAGCCCTTACTGCTCTTTGGCCTTGGAATTGATACTCAGCCTCAATTCTAAGTCAGAAGGTGAAGGTTTTGAAAAATAAAATAAAATTAAAAAATGAAATGAAATTTTAAAAATCTATAGAATTTCCTTTACTGACCAGCTTAATAACCCTGTCAAAGAAGAAAATAGGGTTAGTCTGGATTATCTGCTTTTAATGAAGTCATTACTCACTCTTAGTGAGTCAGTAATAATTGCTTTTTTCCTAGATGCTTTATCCTAGATTGTTTTCCATTCTATCAGTGGTGGCTGTTACTGTTTATTTCTCTAAACTAGACCTTCAGAGATCATGCCAGGAGCAACTAAATTGCTCAGTTTCAACTCACTTCCATATTGGGACTACATTCTTGAATTTTTCAAAATTGTATTTTTATTCTTATGAAATGGGTAAAAATTAACAAGCACAAGCATTTCAAAAACAAGGGACAGAAAATGAATATTCAAAATTGAACTATTCTGCGCACTCAACACTAGCCATATTAGTGAACATTAGTCCAAGAGGTGAGAATCATGACTTGTCATTCTTCTGGTGTGGCAGTTGGTCACTGCATTGATTATGGTTCTTTGTTATTAATGATAGTTTTTAAATCTTTCAAAGCTGTTTTCCTCCATAATATTGTAATCATTGTATAAATTATTCTGCTTTTGATCATTGTATTCTACTGTGGAAGAGGCATGAAGGAAGAGAGAATTTCAAGCATGCAAAACAAAGTAAGGGACCTCAGCTGTCAATCAAGAAAGAACATTCCGAATGGAATGTTCCCAGGAAAGACAGTTGGAGAGTCAAGCCAGGCTGAAGGGGGAAGAAGCTCTGAACTGGACTCCTGTTAGCTTTTGTCCTAGGTTGAAGGACCCTTGGGGGGTGCTTCTGGAGTTGGGCTGAGAAGAAATTAACTTTTGTTGGTGGCTTAGAGTGTGACAAACTGTATATTTGAGTTTGAAGGAAGAAGAAAGATCAAACAGTTGTCCTTCCATCTCCCTGACAGATTTTTGTTTCACAGTTGTGACAGGACTGACATTTTCCAAAATCCTCCTAACCCTCCTTATAGACTAGGGACAATACTATCCTTCTCACCTCAATTTCCATCCTTGTCCCACTATTCCCAATAAATCTTCTTACCTGAGAAAGAGGGAAAAAGTATCTTCTCTAAACCTCACAGTTCACTTTTGAGTTATATAGAAAAGAGACTGACTAACAGGAGGAAGGGAAGGGTGGTAGTAGGATGTGGGTGGAAAACTGGGAGGTGAGGGTGGAGGGTAGGAAATATCTTGATCTATTAGCCATCTGTATTGATCAACAGACAACCCCAGAGTATCCCCTTTAGTAGCATCTCTCTATCTCTCAGAAGTATCTCTATCTCTATTACAACTAGGCACTCTGAGTTTTCCCCTAGTATCTCTCTAGTCAAGCCAGAGTATTCCATTTATTTCAACTAGAACTATCTCCTCAGTATCATATTTCTAATACACTACATCAATTTATACATATTCCCAGGTTTTTCTGCATCTCTCCCTTTTCATCAACAAATAGAATGACAATATTCATTCATCATAAATGGTTTAGTCATTCCCTAATTAAAGGATATCCACTTAATTAAAAATTCTTACCTTCTGTCTTAGAAGGAGTACTATCAGTTCCGAGGAAGAAGAGTGGTAAGGACTAGGCAACTGGGTATAAGTGACTTGCCCAGGGTCACATAGCTAAGAAGTGTCTGAGGTCATATTTGAACCCAGGACCTTCCTTTTCCAGGCCTGATGTTTTATCCACTGAGCCATCTAGCTGTCTCAGGATATCTACTGTAAGATTTAAAATAAGTTAGATTTAAAATGGTTGAAGGCCTTAAACTGTAACAGTTAAAAGAGTGATGTTGTAAACTGTAGTGAGTTAAAATTGTGGAAGATATAAATTGTGATAGATATAAGAGAGGGTGAGTAAATTTGACTGCAGAAAATATGTTTCACTACAGTGTCTTGGTTTTTAAATCAAATATAAGGTGGTCGCCAGGGAAATATTTCCAATTATTCAAATACCCACGTCAACTGGGTTTTATAGAGATTTTAATTAAAACAAATGTGGAATTAAAGAAAAGAGAGAAAGAGAGAAAAAGGAAATAAGTATGAAGGGCCTTAAGCCAACATGGCCTAGATCTGAGTCTTAAGAGACAGAGATCAGTCAGTCACTCTTTTAACACTCACCACAAGGTCTGTCTAAGCAAGGATTCTAGTGACACCAGGCCAGCTCCATCTCAGCTGACTTCACCAGAGAGAGTTCCAGCCAGAGTCCTCCTTAAAGAGCCTTCCAGCCAGAGACTGTTCCAAAGGGCCTCTCTCCAGAGCCTCCAGAGGGATGGAGTCCCCTCAGAGGAGCTCCAGTGAGACCTCCTTAGAGATTGTCCTCCAAGAGCTTCCCTTCTCCAGAGCCTCTCTCAAGAGATTCTTCCCAAGCGATCCTCATCAGAGATCCTCCAAAAGAATTTTTTCTTCAAGAGATTCTGCTTTTTCTTATATAGGGGTTTTTCTCCTATGTCACCTCCCCTAAGTCCTTACATCTACCAATCACTGTAGACGTTTTCCAAAGGACTGCCCATCTGAATTCCCGCTAAGTCAACTAATCTCCTCAGTATATCTGAACCAGAAAAAATGCGGCTGTGTCGACTAATCTCCTCAGTAAGTCTGAACCAGAGAAAACACAGCTGAGTCAACTAATCTCATTAAGAGAAAACTTGCCCGACCCTTTTAGGCACCTAGCATCTCATTGTATCAATTCTAAAAAAACAGGCATGGCTCAAAGAACTCCTTGCCTTATTATAAGCATGGGTCCAAGTACTTTCATTGTTTAGCAAGGAGTTTTCTCCCCTAAAGCAGTCTTAAGTATGGGTGGAGTAGAGGTCCTCCCATTTCTGATCCTGGTGAGTTCTCACATCAAAATGGGGAGTTTTTCCCAGTAGGGAATTTGTTCCAATGGAGGATTCCTCAATGTGGAAATTTTTAACATTCACAAGTCTGAGAAATTTCAAGATTTACACCACTTTGTTTCCAGTTCTTTGCTATGATAAAAAAGTGATGCTATATATATTTTTGCCCATATGGATCTTTTACATTGTTATTTGATCTCTTTGGGATTATATGCCTAGGAGTGGTATTTCTGGATCAAAATGTACACACTATTTAGTGACTTCATGAATACTTTATAGATTACTTTATAGAATAGTTAGACAAGTTCACAGTTCTACCATGAAATCATAGGTTTATATCTGGAAGGTATCATGAGGCCACAATATTCAACTATTTTATATGTGACTAAATTGAGGCTAGGGGTATTAAGTGACTTGCCTAAACTCATATATCCAGGAAGTATCCAAGACCGAATTTGAACTCAGGTCTTCTGGACTCCATGTCCAGGATTTTATCCATTGTGCTACTCAGCACTTTTTGTTAGTACTTTAGGGTGCCTGCTTTCCTCCAGCTCTTTCAACAAATGCCTCTCTCTCTCTTTCTCTCTTTTTTTTTATTCTGTCCAACATAATAAATGTGTGTGTGTGTGTGTGTGTGTGTGTGTGTGTGTGTGTGTGTGTGTGTGTGGATCCTGGAGTTATTTTAATTGAATTTCTTTCATTAGTGATTTAGAAGATTTGTCCATATAGTTGTTTAATTTCTTCATTTGAACTATTCTTTAGAAAATTTTAATTTCAATTAAATTAAGCACATAAATAATAAATTTAGCAAAACTTCAAAAAAAAAGCCATTGGGAATGACTTTTCTTCTCATAGGTTATTTCTATTGATTCCCTGTAGGTCTTAGATATTAGAAAAACCTAATGGATATTAGATGTCTTAAGAGAAATTCACTACAAAGATGTTTTACTCATTTACTAAATGAAGGCTTCCCTTCTAATTCTAACTGAATTGATTTTGTTTGTGGCAAAGTTTTTCAATTTTATGAAATAAAAATCCCTTTCAATCCTTTTATCCTTTATATTTCTTATTTCGTCAGAAACTCTTCTATCCATAGTCATGGAATTAATCCTCTAATTTATTTATGATCTGATCAGCAATAAAAGCCTTCTTGTTACTGCTTGCATATGATATTTCATCTTCCATTTTAATTTCTTTTCTCTGGTTAATCTCTTGGAATGCTCTTCCTCCTCCCCTTTGCCTCTTTATTTTATGATTTAACTCCAACACCATCTTCTGTAGGTTGTCCCATTTCATACCAGTCAATTCTTGAGCTCTCTCTAAGGCTGATTTCCTTCTGCTCTGATGGATATTTCTATCTCTCAGCCTCCATATCCAATTTGTTGCCAAGGTCTGTCAATTTCACCTTTTCAATATTTCTCCATTGTTTGTTTGTTTGTTTTTTTCTCGGTGGAGTCAAGATGGTAGAGTAAACCAGAGTAGCTCCAGAGTCACCATGAGAATCCTCTCCAACCAATATTTAAGTATTACCACAAAACAGATACAGGAGTGAAAGAGCCAACAAGGAGACAGAGTAAAATAACTTTCAAGAAAAGAAAACTCCAAAAGTTATGCATAGAACATCTGGAACACTGGTATGAGAAGAGAGCACAATCAGCAAGATTAGAGCAAGGAGTGAAGAGCAAATCACACACCCCCACCCCACATCTGCTGGGCCAGGTTGGGAACCTAAGTCCAAGCTAATATTAAGATCCTGAGATCCTGTCTGGACAAATAGTGGTCCAAGCCAACCTACCCCCCTTGAAATTTCAAACCTATGGAGAAGTCTGGAGTACAGTCTAAGGCAGTCTGGGCTGAAGTGATCCTGTGAGCCCAGAATGAAGCCTGGAGTCTCAGTCTGGATTTGGGATGAGGACATAATTCACAGATTGGGGTGGGTTGATAGTACTAAATACTAAATACCAATCTTTTTGCCTAAAGCTCAGGTTAGAGTTCCAAGACAGGGAAATCAAGGGTGTGCTTGATTGAATCAAGTACACAGCAAGACTAAAGGCTATAATTTAAGTAGTTCCTGACCTGATCAAAATAAAAGTAATACCAAAAGCTTACAACCAAGCCTAAGGCAAGTCTTTGAGCTATCAGGATCTCAGGGGTCAATTGAACCATCCAGGGAAGGGGGCTCTCAGAGCTCTTAGCCCTCAGACCATCACATCATTCTCCACTGAAACTGGTAAAAACTCAGAAAATAAGCTGAGAGTAACATCAAGGAAGGACTAAAGTTTAAGCGGGTACCCCAACTCCCCAGAAAACAGAGCCTATCTATAATTAGATAGGAAAAATGAGCAAACAACAAAAAAAAAACACCTAACACTAAAGAATTTCTATGGAGATACAGAGCAAGATACAGACAGAGAAGGAGACTGTGAAAGCAAAGCAATCACATGGAAAGTCTGAAAGAAAAATATGGATCGGACACAAACTATCAAACCTTCTACTTAATAAACTCCATTGGCTCCCTATTGCCTCCAGTAACAAGTGCAAAAGGCTCTGCTTGACATTCAAAACCACTCAAAACCTATCCCTGCCCCACTTTTTCAGGCTTCTTACATCTTACTCCCCAACACACTTTTTAATGCAGTGAATTGTCTTCTGGCAATTCCACAAATAAGACAGTCCATCTTTTGGCTCCAAGCATTCTGTCTGGCTATCCCCTATGCCTGAAATGATTTTCCTCCTTCCATATTCTGACTATATGTGTCCCTGGCTTCCTTTAAATTCTAACTAAAATCTATCTTTTACTAAGAGTTTTCCTCAGTTCCTCCTAATTCTAGTTCCCTCCCTCTGTTAATTCCTATTTTTCTATATATAACTTGCTTTGTACATATTTGTTTCCATATTGCCCCTGCCCAATTAGATTGTTAATTCTTTGAAGACAGGGACATTTTTATACATCTTTTTTGTCCCTAACATTTAGTCCAGTGCCTGACATATAGTAGGAGCTTCAAAAAAAGTTTTTTTGCTCCATTGATTGATATGTAAATAGACCTGTTATCTCCTCCATTATTGTGGAGGCAAGGACTATCTTTGTGGGTTTAAAAATATTTTTCTGACCTTTTTTGTATTCCTGATGTGTAAGAGTTTAATAAATATTTGTCAACTGATTGACTCGTGTAAAAATATATGAGAAGATTAATCCATTGTAGAGTTTTTATGAGGCAGTGGTAGGGGACTGGAAGCTGGTGTCTTAGAATCTTAGAGTTAGAAAAGAGTCCAATAACCATCTAGTAAAATCTTTATCTGAAGAAGCTCCCCCATAATATACCCAACAAGTAGTCATCAACTCTTTCTTTAAATACTTTCAGTAAGAGCCACCTACTGCCTTCTGAGGCACTCCATTCCATTTTTGGATAGCTCTACTCATTAGGGAGTTTTTACTTACATCAAGTCTAAATTTTCTTCTTTGGAGCTCTCATGCATTTTTAGGAGTTCTATTCTCCGAGGCCAAACAGAAGTTTCTCTTCCAGATGACAGCCTTTCAAAGCCTTGAAGTTACCTTGTCCTTCTGAAATTTTCTCTTTTTCAGGCTATGCATCCCTAGTCTTTGGAGACTAATTACCATTACAAGCTTCAGTACTTCAATTGTCAAGGTAGAAAGTGCAGACTGATTCCATAAGGATTCTGTCTTGAAACCCCTTTTGATGAAATGCACATGTATTATTAATGCTCAAAACCAATGAAGGAGTAACTCAGTGGTGAAAACTTCCCAAGAAATTTATTGGATAGGTTTGGAGATTGGACAAATGTATCATACCCAGTTAATATTTTGACTTTTAGTCCTCTTTCAGTGGCTACACATTTTAGATTTCAATTTTAGATATTAGAATCCATTTATATATTTCACAAAAGCTAAATGGGAAGTCAGAACCAAATGAAACAAATGGCTAAGGGTTCAGCTGCTAGGCCTTAACTTGAGCCATTACTGAGTTAGTAAAAAACCACAAAGCAATTTATATCTAACCTGTCTACCCAGAGAGAGACCTCTATCTCAGCTGTATCCTCCAGGGCATGCTTAAGCCATCTAGAATGACACATGAAGAGAAACATCTGTTCTTTGTCAAATAGGTACATAGAAACCATTCAAACGGCAAACCCAAATCAATATCAA
Source organism: Monodelphis domestica (assembly GCF_027887165.1). Taxonomy (NCBI): domain Eukaryota; kingdom Metazoa; phylum Chordata; class Mammalia; order Didelphimorphia; family Didelphidae; genus Monodelphis; species Monodelphis domestica. The sequence goes on from NC_077229.1 coordinate 209,232,757, forward strand.
ATGCATATCCTGCTGCATTTTAAATAGATCTGGGGGATATTGTAATGTAGAATTCATTGCAAGTCATAAAAGTTTATTTACCCAGCTCAACAATGGAGTCAAATTTTCATCTTAAAAATAGACGGAAAGCATTACATAATGGAGAGAATAGGAAGAAATAAGAATTTAATAAAGGAGAAACCATACTTCACTGATCTCATCCCTCCCTGCATGATTTTGAGACCTACCTGGATTTCTCATATTCCTATTTTCATAAACCTCTTTAAATCCTCTATAGATCTTTCTCCAGTCACTTGGGATGTCAGAATTTTTCCTTTGTGGAATTTGTGTTCCTTGTTAACATGCCTCTTTTTGTTCTCACTTCACTTGCAATCTGATTAGCTCATCTTCACTTTGCCTTCCATCCTAGAAAAATGGTTTTCTTATCTCTTTGGAGAAATTTTATTGTCCTTGTTTCAATTAAAGATGATGGAGCTCTTCTCTCAGCATTTCTGTATTCAGGAATAGCTCTGCTGGACAGAGTTTAAGGATTAGGGAGAGCAGAAATGGCAAGCTATCTAGAGTGTTTTTGTTTATTCCTTCTATAGGAACACAGAGATAGGGACTGGGTCTGTAATTTCACTGGTATTAAGAACTCTATTTTTAATAACAAATTTCCACATCAGATTTCCAAAGTTATATAATCCAAACTGTCTCCCTCTCTTCTTCCCTCCTTCCTTCTGGAACTGGCAAGCAATTCACTCTGGTTTATCATACAAAACCTGTCTCCATAGTATTCATTTTTGTAAGTGAATAATCTTATAAAACCCAACCCCAAAACATATACTCAAACAAACAAATGATAAATTGTATGTTTTCATCTACATGTTTATACCAACAGTTATTTCTCTGGAGGTGTAAAGCATTCTTTTTTATAAGTCCCTCAGAATCTGTTCTGGATCATTGTATTGCTGTTAGTAATAAAGTCTACCACATTTGATCATTCCATAATATTTCTGTTACTATGAACAATGTTTTACTGGTTCTGCCTATTTCACTCTGTATTAGTTCATGTTGGTCTTTCTAGCTGTTTCTGAAATCATTCTGTTAATCATTCCTTATAGCACAATAGTATTCCATCACCATCATATACAAAATTTGTTTAGCCATTACTCAATTGAGGGACATCCTTTAGTTTCCAATTCTTTGCCATCACAAAGAGAGAAGCTATAAATATTTTTATACAAACAAGTCCTTTTCCATTTTTTTTTATCTCTTTGGGATATAGACCTAGTAGTGGTATTACTGGATCAAAAGGTATGCATTCTTTCATAGCCCTTTGGGCATAATTTCAAACTGCCATCTAGAATAGTTGGAACAATTTACAATTCCACCAGCAATGTATTCATGTCCTAATTTTGCCATATTCCTCCAATATTTATCATTTTCCTTTATTGTAATATTGGCCTATCTGATCGGTATGAGGTGATGCCTCAAGAGTTGTTTTAATTTTAATTTCTCTAGTCAAGAGTGATTTAGAACATTTTTTCATATGATTATTGATAGTTTTGATTTCTTCATCTGAAAACTGTCTCGGTGGAGTGAGAAATTAGTGTGTTATTCTAAAATATTAACAATGTTAATATCTCCAAAATATATATGCCTAGCATCCCAGAAAGATCTATTAAAACTGGTCTCTGAGACCATTCAGAATACATAGGCCTCTTAATTACTTCTGGACTAAATGATACAGAAACAACTTATATCTTTACTATACTATACAAGATACTTTTGAGATTTGGGGATATCTTTTGAGTTTGTACTTTAAAACGTTCACAACTATAGTCTGGTGATGTAGGAATATGTTTTATGAACCAGAGGCTAGGCTAATAATCTCTTCCCTGTTCTATAATCCCTTTCCCCAGTTTCCTTCACAAGTAACCCTGGATTGTTTTAATTTTCTTTCTTAATTCCTTCACCTCTTACAAACCTAGCCTGGGCAATTTGCATTCAAATGGGTGCCTGCCCAAGAGAATAGGTGGACTATCATAAAACTTTTCTGGATTTGTATGTAGATTAGAACCTGATTTCTAACCCCAAAACATTTGCTAAATATTAATTCAAAGGTAACCTCCTTCCAGAAGGCTGGATTGTGGCCTGGGTAAACATGTCAGGATGATGTCATTTAGCCTTAGGGTTGTATTTTCCTATAAATAAGAGGTTTTTCTTTAAGTGAGGACTTTTTTACTTTTGTTTTATTTTGGGGCCTCATTTTTTCTTTCTCTCTCATTAAAGCATTTCACTTGAAATGGCTTCCCCGTTTCTTGAATAGTGGCTAAAGAGGGTAAACTTTGAAATATTAATTTCCACTTCACACATGTCTATTTCTATCCTTTGACCATTTATCATTGTGGAAATGACTTGGATTCTTTTAAATCTGATTTAGTTCTTTATATTTTTGAGAAATGAGACCTTTATCAGAGAAGTTTGATATAAAATTTTTCCCCCAGTTTGTTGCTTCCCTTCTAATCTTGGTTGCATTGTTTTGTTTATACAAAACCTTTTAAATTTAATATAATCAAAATTATTCATTTTATATCTTGTAGTGTTTTCTATCTTGTTTGGCCATAAATTCTTCCCTTCTCCATAGAAATGATGGTTAACTATCCTATGTTTCCCCAATTTACCTATAATATTACTCTTCATGTTTAAATCATATACCCATTTTTACCTTATTTTGGTATAGGGTGTGATATATTGATCTAAACCTAATTTTTGCCATATTGTTTTCCAATTCTCTCAGTAGTTTTGTCAAACAGTGAGTTCTTATCCCCAAAGCTGATAAACCCCAAAGGGTTTATCAAACACTAGAATGCTGTGGTCATTTACTCCAAATCTCTTACATTGATCCACCCTTTTATTTCTTAGCTAGCACCAGATTGTTCTGATGATTACTGTTTTATAGTACAGATTAAAATCTGGTACCACTAGGCCCCCATCCTTCACATTTTTTTTATTAGTTCTCTTGATATTCTTGACCTTTTGTTCTTCCAGATGAATTTTGTTATTATTTTTTCTAGTTCTACAAAATAGTTTTTTGGTAGTTTGATTGATATGGCATTGAATAAGTAAATTAATTTAGGTAGGATTGTCATTTATATTATATTAGTTCAGTCTACCCACGATGGCTAATGTTTTTCCAATTGTTTAGATCTAACTTTATTTGTGTGAAAAGTGTTTTGTAATTGTGTTCATATAGTTCCTGTATTTGTCTTGGCAAATAGATTCCTAGGTATTTTATATTGTCTAGAGTGACTTTAAATTGAGTTTCCCTTTCTAAATCTCACTACTGAGCTTTGTTGGAAATATATAGAAATGTTAGTGATTTATGTAGTTTTATTTTGTATCTGCAATTTTGCTAAAGTTATTAATTGTTTCAACCAGTTTTTAGTTGATTTTCTAGAATTCTCTAGCTATTAACAATTCTAGATAAGGAAATTTCATCTACTAGTGTAGGTTAGCAACATCCCTGCAATTCACAGACTTATAGTTGCTTAGACAAGAACACTAAGAGGTTAAATCATACCTTCAGAGTTAAAATAGTTATGAGCCAGTATATGTCAGAGGCAGGACTTGATCCCAGTTCTTCCTGGCTCTGAAGACAATCCAGTCAATTCACTATAATGTACAGCCTTTTGTTTTTCTCATATACATGTATATACATACATGTACATATGTAGGTATGCATATATATGTATCTGAAAATCCATCTTCTCACATCTATGAAATTATGAGAAGGCTCCACTCTCATGAAGGGCTATCTAGAAAAATTTTAAAAATAGGGGTTCAGATCCATGGACCCTTTGGGGAGGCTAATGATAGATTTCAGGTTTTATAATTTTTTAAAGTTTTGATAATTGCATTTCTTTTTTGTTATTCCCCTCCCTCCTTTTTTATTATATTTTTCCAGATTAAATGTTGATACAACTTTTAAGCATTGTTTTCTGACATTTTCTGGTCTGTGTTCTCTCCTTCTCTCTCTCTTCCCTGAGATGGCAGGTAATATGATATAGGTTATACATGTGCTGTCATGTAGTATATATTTCCATTTCATTATGTTGTGAAAGAGATAACTATATTTCAAAATAATCAGTTTACTTTATAGTCTTGTGTATTTCATTTTTATAATTTTGAAAACATTCTGAAAAGGGATCCAAAGTTTTCATTTGACTTCCAAAGGGGTCCATGCCACAAAAAAAAGTTTAAGAACTTCTGACCTAAAGCATTTTTGAGAAAGACATAGAATATGACAAAGAAAAATGAATTTCAAAGTAGTTAAACTCTTTTTTAGCTTCAAAATGATGACAACACTGATAATTCTTATGGTTATATAATTGGATCAATTAATAATCTAACCAGTGAGGGTACTCCCTTCACCTTGAAGATCATAAACCATTCACTCCTTTTTTACTCTGTGTTATTCTTGTGCATGTCTTTTCATAAATGTGTTTTAGTACAGTCAATCTTTAACTTTTGTGGGGGTAATATTCCTAAAAATTTATAATTAAGTAAAATGCAAAACTGAGCATATAGTAAATAAGGGGATAGATTCTCATGACTACTAAAAACTATAATTGTTTCTAAGAGATTGCTGAAAATACACTTTTCTGCATATACATTTTTAGGATAAAACATTAATTCTGATAATATGCACTTTTCCTAACATAGTAACCATGAAACAACCAAGAAAATGAAGTAAACAAAATAAAATTGGTAACATGAAAAACATTTTCTCACTAGTAATCCCCTTTAATTCTGTGACATTTTTTTGCTAACATCTCAGGAAAAAAATTGATTTTAGACAATATTCACTTTTCATAGCACATGAAATCTATAATACTATAAACTTTGTACAAGAAACAAAATTCTTAAAAGTAAAAACTTTTAAACCTAAATCTTACATTCCACTATGTCAGAGGGTGATGTGTGGGCATTGGATTATATATTTTATTGCTGTAACCTCTCTACCTTGACCATCCTCTGAAAAACAAGGGAGAGTTTTCTTGGACTTTAGTTGCAGCTATTGGAGATACCTAGACTTCTGAGACTTTCACATTACTTTCAAGTCCAAATGATTTATACAATGATTTGGGGGACATAATCACAGCACAAAATATTAATTTTTTTTAAACCATTGCCTTTTGTCTTAGAATTAACACTAAATATTGGTTCTAAGGCAGAAGGATGGTAAGGGCTAGACAATTGGTATTAAATGTTTTGCCCAGAGTCACACATCTAGGAAGTGTCTGGGGTCAGATTTGAATCCAAGACCTTTCATCTCTATGCCTGGCACTCTATCCACCAAGCCACTTAGCTAACCAAAACTTGAATTTTAAAGACAAAGAATGAAAATATAGAATGAATGCAAAGGGAGCTCTTTACAATGGTAGGGTGAACAAGACCAGTGAAACACCTGGTCAGAAACTAACCAATACACAAACTTGGACACATCATGCCTCTCATTTTTTTTTCCTTTAGTGAGCATAATCACAAATGTGCCTTGTCAATGAAAAAGTAAAAACAAGGTTACTAATAAAATCATGCAAATGCTTGACATCACAAATGAATACAAGAATGTTGAGAATTGATGGTATCTTGGAAGTAATAAGTGCAATATTTAGGTTGTTCAATTGTCATGCTGTGTTGTGAGATTTGTCCACCTTTACTTCTATTTTCCTCCTCTTGCCTCCTTCCTTCCTTCCTTTCTTCCTTCTTTTCTTACTTCCTGCAATATTTATTTATTTATTTTTCTTTTCTGTAATATTTATTTAATGCCTATGGTGAACATAGATTAATGTACAGTGACTTGTGCATGTAAATGCTGAATAAATGCTCGAAGCATCTAGGGACTGTGCTGTGACAAGGACATCACTTTTAAAAGACTGATATATATTAATTTAAGGTCACCAAGGAATTCAGCTATGTAATTCCTTAATGAAAACTCAAGTCAGCTGTCAACCTTTTATGGAGTTTTAATTACAAACAGGAGGAAGAAAGGAATTAGAGATAGAGAGATAGAGGGAGAGAGAAAGGGGAGAGAAGGGAATAGGGCTTAAATACCCCTTCTGTTTAGGCTGGGCCAAAAGGCCCAAGCCCTTAGATAGCTGGGGCAAAGAAAGGAGATCAGTCCCTATTACTCACGTGACCAAAAATGGAGAAACAGTCTCCGGGGCCCCCACCTTCAGCTTCCTTCAGCGCAAGCTTCTCAGAGCACACCGCAACCACTTCGACAAACTCCTCAACCACCTCTCCCACGAGTCTTCAGACCCCCCTATCCTTAAGGAAACCATCCAAGTTCCCTCCCCTCAGTCCTCACATCTACCAATCACTGTCCATCAATTTCCCTGTGCCAATGGAGGCTCTAGCTTAACCCAGGACCGCCCAGAGGTCTCTGGCTTTGCACATGTCTGTTGAAGGTCATATTTTCAAATAATTAAATCTTTGATCCTTTGCTACAGCCCTTTCTAAATCCTGTTAACCTGAGTAGGGTAGAGATTGGAATAATTAAATTTTGATCTAGGCTGCAGCCCTTACTCAATCCTGTTAGGACTGAATAGGGTGGAGATTGATTCCAAGTATCTCCATTGTATCAATTCTAAAATCAATCATGACTCAAAGAAATTCCTGTTCTATGCTTAAGCATAGGTCAAAGTCCTTTCCATTGTTCAGCAAAAGGTTTCTGTCCTAAAGTAATCTTAAGAAAGGAGGAGAAGGAACCTCCCATGCCAATGGGGTTCACATTCCAATAGTCAAGACCCACTATCAATAGGAAATTTTTCAAGTATGAAATTTCCCAATGGTGAAATTTCCAACATTTATAAGTCTAAGAAATTTTTGAGGTTTACAGTGCCAACAAATTTTGAGTCAGGAAGACCTGAATTAGAATCCTGCTTCAGATATTTCCTAGCTGTGTGACTCTTGGCAAGTCATTTATTCTTTTAGTCTTAATTACTTCATCTGTAAAATGGAGATAAACAGAACACCTGCCTCACATGATTGTTGTGATGATCAAATGAGATAACACAAATTTTTATAAGCCTTAAAGTGCTATATAAATAATATCATAGTTATTATTGTCAACTAAATATTGACTACTATGTTTGTTGCACTCTGCTAGGCACTGGGGAAGATTCAGACTATAGATAGAATGTAATCTCTGTCCCATAGATTAGTAAGGAAATAAGACACAAAACCCAGATATGGATAATAAACAATACTATAAGGGCATTAGAAACTTGAATAGATTTCAAGAGGGAAGGTCAAAAAAGCTTTCAAGGAAGGAGATGGCATTTGAGTTGGGATTAAAGGGCTGGCAGTTCAACAGATGAAAAGAGGAAGAATACACACATACACGTATATGTTCACATAAATAGATATGTTCAAATATATGTATAAACATGATTATTTATACATATATGGTATGCACATATGCATAGTAATAGATTTACTCGACAACAATAATTAGAGCTTGCATTTATAAGGATTTTTAAAACTTGCAAAGTATTTGCCTTACAACAAACTACCTGTTCAATTGTATCTTATAATGTAGGCAAGATGTACTTCTCAAATACTTTCCTTACCCTGATGTTGAAGAGTGTGGCTTATCTCTTTCTAGTGGCTTTGTATTTCATTTGGAGATCTTCTAGGTTTTGATGCAATCAATGCAATGTCATCTGTAAATAGGAACATTTGGAGAAAACTTGACAATGAGTGGGAGCCCCTCCTATGTGGAATCTGAGGTAACCACCACTGGTCACTGAGGTGGAGAAACAAAACTTTTCGTGGAGGATGGCTTAATGACCATGAGTTCAATTGACATTTCTCATTTAGGTTTTTTGCCTGGCAGACTGGGAAATATATTGATTGATATAGCCAAGAAGAGGCTCTGACATTTTTTATTATTTCATTTGTCATCTCTATTCTATCTTCAGTTTCTCCTTCAGAGAAAAGTTCCTGAGAAGACTGAGAAAAATCTGAATGAAACCAGAGGATAAGATCTGAGTTTTACAAAATTTCCAAGGTGGTATATGTTCTTTACTCACTTATCATCTATCATTTTGTCTGGAAAGGGTGCTTGAAGAAGAACAGAATGAAATGAATACCATCTACTGTCTTTTTTTTTCTTTTTTTCTTCCTTTTATCTCCTTTTCCCTTTTTATTCTTTCCTTTTCTTTTTATCTAAAAATTATTAAAACATTTTTTTCATCCAGCAGACTTTTGCCAACAAAACCCTTTTACAAAGTATATTCCAAGGGGGGCATGGAAGTAGTACAGGTAAAAGAGGAACAATAACCAAATTTAATTATCTACTAAAAGGATGGATGAGTCCTTTAAATTTGGTATTGTCTTCAAGTTTAATTGGCCTAAAATCATTCTAAATTTTATGTATGAAATTTTCATCTTCTGTGTGCATATGTAACATGTACTTCCTATTGATGCAGTGCAAAAGGAGCAGAAGCAGGAGAACATTGAACAGAGAGACAGATACACTGTGGCACAATTGAATGTAATGGACTTCTCTACTAGCAGCAATGCAATGACCCAGGAAAATCCAGAGGAACTTAGGAGAAAGAACACTATCCACATCCAGAGAAAGAACTGAGGGAGCAGAAATGTATTAGAAAAATGTATGATGAACCACGTAATGTGATAGGGGTTTTAGCATTTTGATGTTGAAGGATTGCTCTACTGCAAATATGAATAACATGGAAATAGATTTTGAACAATGATACATGTGTAACCCAGTGGAACTGCTTCTTGGCTTTGGGAGGGAGGAGGAAAAAGTGTGTGTGGGATCATGAATCATGTAACTACAGAAAAATATTCTAAATAAAAAAGGAAAAAATACATTAAAAAATAACACGTACTTTCTCAGATTCTCTACATTATGTAGTGTTCCACTTTAAGAAGAAATTTAACTCTCTAGCTGAGTAATAAGGATTGTTAATAACTTTTGTTTCTGGAAATGAATACAATATTCTGAGATATGTGGGTATATTATTGATATAAAGCACAAACTGAAATGAACCCCTTGTTTCTTCAGGTGAAATGATATCCAAACCATCCCATTTTCCTTCTCCTGATTGCCCTCTACTCCCTTTTAAGCATTTCAGTAGAGAAGCCAAAGGGCATTCTTGCATATGATTCTCTTGCTTTTTTGCCAAGAATGTTTTACATGTGTAACTTTTGCCTAATCTTTCTGGGGCCCCAGTCTTTCATGTTACTTCCCAGCAGTCTTATAATCATGCCAACAACCCTTATGTTATCTTTCTCCTTTAGAATGTAAGCTCTTCAAGGAATTATGGAGGGACTATCTTGCTTATTTATATGCCCAGTACTTTCTCTGTCTCTGTCTTTCAATCTCTCTGTCTTCATCTTTCTCTGCCTGTCTCTCATCTTTATTTTGTGCTTGTACATTCTGACTGAGAGAAGTAATTAAGACTCTTCTTAAAGTATTTAGTAATTTAAGCTAGTAAAATAAAACAATTTAAAATGATAAACTAACTTGTTCTATCCTTTCTCATAGATTTACAGAATACTAGTACTGAAAGTATTCTTGGAATTCATCTTGTGGAACCCCTTCATTTAGATAGGTGAATCTGTATTGTCTTCTTTCCTCAACACCCAGAGTTACAGTCATCTTTGTTCCTACTGTTCAGCTGTTTGATTGGTGTCTAACTCTGCGTGACCCCATTTGGAGTTTTCTTGGAAAAGATCCTGGAGTGGCTTGCCATTTCCTTCTCCAGCCCATTTCACAGATGAGGAAACTGAGGCAAAGAGGGCTAAATGATTTGCCCAGGGTCACAAAGATAGTAAATGTCTGAGGCTGAATTTGAACTCTCCAGATCTTCTTGGCTTCAGCCCAGACACTCTAGCCATTGCACTACCTAGCTTCCTAGTTTTAGTTATAGGCCATCATTATTTATAGAAGTTTAAAGATAGCAGCTGAAGCTCATCTGGCAGCAAGAGAACAACCTGAGTCCAAAGGCTGACAAACTAAATAACACAGATCCTGGGATCATGGTAGAGCTTTCTTCCTTGTTGGCTACACCATTGGAAACCCATGAGTAGAAATATGTTCTTTTACAGATTAGATTTAAGACCAAAATTACCCTTTCTGAACTATGTGGTGGAGTTGAATTTTGCACATTTGTCTACTGTGAGTGGAACTCTGCTAAATATACGCATAAAGGAAGAGTCAGGCTGCCATGACACCAAGATTTATAGTGGGATAAGAGAAAACTATCTTGCATTCCATTTACGTACTGAAATTTTGAAGAAATCCAGTGCTTCAATAACTCTTAATTTAGACTTCCCCTTGGCCATAAGAACTAAATGGAACTTCCATTCCTTTGCTTATAACAAAGAGAGTTATAGAAAGTGGAAGCAAAATTAAAGAAGTGAGATTAAAAGTAATGACACTGATTTTTTTTTCTTAAAAACAATTGTAACAGAATGTAAGCATCCCCACTTTTGATGAAAAATGTGATCCATCTCCAGAGAAAGAACTGATATCGAGACAGAAAGTAGATTGAAGAATACTATTTTTCACTTTATTTTATTTGTGTTTTTATTTTTGGTTTTTGATTTTATATGAATATTCTCTTACAACATGGCCAATATGAGAGTATGTTTTGCATGATCATACAATATAACCCAGATCAAATTGTTTACCATCTCAAGCAGGGGGAAGGGAAGACAATTTAGATTTCATCATTTCACAAAAGGTATGCTTAAATTGTTGTTACATATAATTGGGAAAATATTAAATAACTTTTAAAAGTTGAATTGAAAAAATTTAAGCTTTCCAGTGAGGGTTTTTGAGTGGCTACACCCTGATTGTTGTCTATGCTCTCAACGCTTTTGTAATTGTGCTTACAGATTTTATTACTTAAAAGTCATAACTCGTTTTTTCCCAAAGTGCACTATGCAACTTGACCATTCACTCTGTTCTGTATTACCCTGGATGATTCCCACAAATTAAAGCCACTCTCAATTTATTACCATTGAGAATATCCATAGAATCTTCAGTTCAAGAGCATTTTAGATATTAGTCTAACATTTATCTAAATCCTAAAGTCTGTCTACATTATCCCTTAAAGGTGGTCATCTAGCCTCTACTTAAATATCATTAGTGATGGGAGTCTCCCTACTTATTGAGATATAATGTCTCAGAACGTGCTAAACTAACCTGACTTCCTTTTGAGATCAAGGCTGTAGTTATATCTTTCCTTGAATTTTAGCAAAATATTTTTGAAAGACTCCTATGGGATTCTTGTGGGAAGAAAATGTAGGCTAAGCTGTAGAAGAGTTTGAAACTCACATGATTTGACATAAAGAATAATTATTGGTGGTTCAGTGCCAACCCAGATGTAAGTCTCTAGGGGACTCCTCTAGAGTGTGGTGCTTGGCCTGTGCTGTTTAACATTTTGTTTCAATTACTTGGATAAAAGCATAAATAGCATGCTTGCTGAATTTGCAAATGTGATAAGGCAAGGAGGAGAAAACTAATACATCAGATGACAGTATTAAGAGTAAAAAGATTTAGACAATAAAAGATTGGGTCAAATGAAATAAGCTGAAATTTAATGAGGATAAATTTAAAAATGTTTATTTAGGTTCAGAAAATCAATTTCATAAGTACAAGATGGGGGAGGTATGGTTAGATGGCAATTTCTCTAAAAAAGGGAGACTAAAAAAGTGTGTTAGAAAATTACAAGATTAATATGAGTCAGCAATGGGATGTCACAGCCAACAGCCCTAATGTGATTTTAATCTATGTTAAGAAGGGGTAGAATTGGGGCAACGGGGTGGCTCAGTGGATTGAGAGTCAGACTTAGAGATGAGAAGTCCTGGGTTCAAGTGTGGTCTCAGACACTTCCTAGCTGTGTGACCCTGGGAAAGTCACAGCCCCCTTTAACTAGTCCTTACTTGGAAACAATGCACAGTTTTGACTCCAAGACGGAAGGTAAGGGTTTAAAAAAAAAAGAAGAGAAAAGAAGTTGCAGAGTGTCTAAGATCAGGATGACGATTATCCTGCTGGATGATGAATACTCGATCCTAGTCAAATCGTAATTGGAATATTATCTTCTGTTCTGAATGATGTGTTTTTGGAAGGTGGTTGATAAAGTAAAAAGTAAACAGAAGAGCGCAGCCAGAGTAGAGTTTTCAGTTGATGTCTATCTAGGGATCATTTGAAGAAGCTGGAAATGTTCAACCTGGAGGAGAAAAGACAGGAGGGGGGGGTGAAGGTCATAACGGTTCTTTTCAAGTAAAGGGAAAAGTTGTTGCTTCCAAAGAGCCTGCATTTTTTTTTTGCCCAGAGGGTAGATTTAAGAATAATGTGTAGCAGAGACACAGAGGCAAATCTAGATTCAAATTCCTATCAGATAAGATGGGCTGTGGGGCAGTTAAGTGGCACAGTGGATAGAGGCTGGACTTGAAATCTGGAAGACTTATCTTCATGAGTTCAAGTCCAGTCTCAGACCCTTAGTAGCTGTGTGACCCTGGGCAAGTCACTTCACCCTGTTTGTCTCAGTTTCCTTATCTGTAAAATAAGCTGGAGAAAGAAATGACAAACCATTCCAGTATTTTTGCCAAGAAAACCCCAAAGAGGTCATGAAGAATTGGATGTGACTCAACAACAAATGACAACAGCCTCAGATAAGGTTAGTGAGTCCACTACCGCTCACAATCTTCCAGCAAAAGCCAGAAAATACTTGTCGGGTATGTTTAACAGGTGATGCTCACTTGCCTATGATTGAGACTAGGTAGCCCTTGAAATTCTTCCAATATAGGTCTTTGATTCCATAATTCCTTGTTAATGATTTTTATTCTGTTCTCCATAGACTCAAGATTATTTTCCTAAGTAGAGGAAACCAAAGGAAAATATGAATTGACTAATAATTCCATCTTTTTTTCCAGGTGCTTTTTATCAGCTCATCTCATACCTTTCTTGAATTTTGTTTTGTCCCCAATATAGCTAGACAATCAATCCCTCCCTCTTTTTAAAAATCTCTAGTTTTTATTACAAATCTTAGCTTGCTTTGGGATTCAGCCTCCTTACTGGTACTTTACAATTCCTTACTATTCTTTTGAATCCATCTTCACTTACCTTCACTTGCTTCCATGTCTTATAAATGTTATCGAAAAATCAGAGTTTACGGCTGAGCCTGTGAGCCCCATTGTATCTTGAGAATCCTTCTCCTTTTTCTCTCCCATTGGAATCAGTTTTGACTGCCTTGTCCTAATTTCATTTTGAGAGCTTAATATCCCTAGACCCAACTTCTTTCATTATCATTATCAATAATAATAATGCTCTGAATTTATATCACAAGATTTACAAATCATTCTTCTCACAACAAGCCTGTGAAATATATACTACAGATAATTTTGTCTGTATTTCATAGATACAGACTTAACATTGGAGAAGCCAGTTAAATATCCCCAGATCAAACCGGTCTTCTAGCATCACAACTAATACTGTCTCTCTCCTCTCTCTCTCTCTCTCTCTCTCTCTCTCTCTCTCTCTCTCTCTCTCTCTCTCTCTCTCTCTCTCTCTCTCACACACACACACACACACACACACACACACACACACACAAAACTAAGGCAGAAGGGCGCAAGGGCTAGGCAAACAAGGTTAAGTGACTTGTCCAGGGTCACACAGGAAATATCTGAGGCTGAGGTCAGGTTTGAACTCAGATACTCCCAACTCCAGGCCTGGTGCTCTATCTGCTGTGCCACCTAGCTGCCCCTTGATGTATTCTTTATTATACCATTGTCTATTTCATTCTTAAATTCTTTGAAATTGGCTTCCCTAAAGTCTATGGCACATTTTAGATCACGACACACAATTCTCCTTATAATCACAAATTCTAAAGCACATGCTTGGTTTCTGCAGGCCACTCAAATAGAATTCATAAGTGTTTTGAGGAATGGAAACATGCTTGCCATAAGAGGATAGCCTCCCAAGGAGTCTACTTTGAGGGGGCTAGAATGCATTTGAATACTTGTTTAACTATCCAACATCTGGCATGTTTGCTTAAAATTAGTTATAATTTTAGGTAGAGGGATGATCTGCTTTATTTCCTCAGGGAAACACTGAAATTGTGTGAGAAAAGTGACAAAGCTGTTCATATCCTCTACCCATTAAAACCACCATCGTATACAAAAGTATTCATAGCATTCTTGTATATAGTAGCAAAAAGCTGGGAACAAAGTTGGTGTACACTGGATATTGTGGCATAGTAATATAATAGAATGGTTGTTAGTCCAATGGTTAGAGTGCTGGGCATATAGTCAAGAAGACTTACATTCAAATCCTTGCTAGCTGTGTGACCATTTATGAGTCACTTAACCTCCTTATCAGCCTCAGTTTTCTGAACAGCAAAATGGGGATAAAATAGCATTTACCTCCCAAGTTTATGAGGCTCAAATGAAATAATATTCGTAAAGTACTTAGCATATAGTATATGCTTAATAATTGTTGTTCCCTTCCTCTCCCTCTTCCCTCATTGTACTCCATGAAGCAACAAATATAAGGAACTTGGAGAATCATGTGGAGATTTGTATGGGCTGATACAAGGCTGAAATAGGTAGAAGTTGGAGAACAATGATTATTGTTGCATAACAATACACAATGACAACAATAATAAAAATGAAAATGTCACTAAAGAGCAGCTGAACTCAGATTATTTATAAATGAGTTATTTCAGTCCTGGAAAACAACTGATGAAATACTACTCTATTGAGAGGGCATGGGAAAGGGAATAATATAAAATATAAACAGGATGTCCCAAAGTTTTTAGTTTGGTTTTACATTAAGGCTTTTGGGACAAAGTGAATATTGTCAGTTGAGATCATTTCATTGGGTAGCTTTGTTTAACTGTTTCTGTTGTTCTTACACAGATGTGGTATATCAAGAAATGACTGGCGTAAGAAAAAAGGGATCAATAAAATATTAAGAAATACATTAAAATGAAAAAATCTTAATTGATTATATTTATTTTTTATATATAGTTTCTGGGAAAATCAGTCAAACTACTCAAACATATCTTTTGGTTCTAAAAAACAGTTCATTGTCTGGTACATTGCTTCAGGAAACCATCTGGGAAAATGTCTTACATGTTTGAAGAGCTGAATACTTAAATGTAAAATAGAAGTCTTCCTGTTTATATAAATAAAAAGAGGAACCACACTGCATTTTTCACTTTAAATGAAATCACCAAAAAGCTTTCCTTCTTTCTAAAGAACTTAATTTTCCCTTTGAAATATAGTAACAAAAATTCAAATTTGTACACCTGCCCACATCAAGGTGAGATATTTCAAGAAAATTGAAATTGGCCCATTAATCCAATTGGAGTTGAGTATTTGCTTTGTCTCTGTCTCTGTCTCTGTCTATCTGTCTGTCTTCTCTCTCTCCCTCTCTATCTCTCCCTCCCTCCCCCCTCCTTCCCTCCCTCCCCACTTTCTCTCTGTCTCTCTCTCTCTGTCTGTCGCTCTTTCTCTCTGTCTCTGTCTCTCTGTCTCTCTCTCTCTTTGTCTCTCTCTCTCTGTCTCTCTGTCTCTGTCTATCTCTGTCTCTGTCTTTCTGTCTCTCTCTGTCTCTGTCTGTCTGTCTCTTCTCTCTCTCTCTCCAGACTCCATGTTTCATTATTGGAGGTTTCCATCTGAAGGACACAAGACAATATATTACTTGTGTCAAACACTAACACCTTTCACATTATGTGAAGTAATACAAAATCTTTGAAACAAAATTATCTTAAATGCTTCCACATTCAAGAATCTTACTAATTGTAAGTGTGTTCTTCAATTATTTAATTCTAAGATTTGGGAGGGAGGGGCTGAGGCTTGGATTTTATATGAAAACTTTGAATTTTATGCAGAGATGTCTGTGTTAAGGCCTTTAAAAGCATCGTGGGAAGATAGTAATGATAACTAATTATATTTATAACTGACATTTATATATATAATTATAATGATAATTACAACTGACATTTATATAACTCTTTAAAGTTTACAAAATACTTTACAAATATCTCATTTAATCCTCACAACCTTATACTTTAGGGGTTAAGATTATGCCTCTTTTACAGATGGGATACCGACAAGTATGTATTAAATGACCTGTCCAGGATCACCTAACTAGAAAGAGTTCTGAGGTAGAATTAGAACTCTTGACACTATGACAAGTGCTACTCTACTACTACATCTAGCTCCTTACATATACACATAGAAATATCTTAGTAATTTTTAGAATATTGCCTTCCTAACTGTGTGATCCTGAGCAAGTCACTTAACCTCCTTTCCTTAACCCTTACAATTCTGTCTTGGAGTTGTTAATAGAACAGAAAGGAAGGATTAAAAAAAAAAGAACAACACTGGCCCTCTTCATTATGCCATGTTTATTGATTAACAAGCATTTATTATGTGCCTTCCATATGCCAGGCACTGTAGGAGGTATTACTGATGAAGATACTGAAGCCGCTACTTGCTGATCTGATAATTATGAAAGAGGGAGCCCTGGCTTACTGGAGTAGACATACAGGACACAGTGGATAATTTTCAAGACTTGCCAAGCCTAAGGAAAAGAGCCCCTTGGAGATAATATACTCTACTGCTTTCACTGTTTCGAATGGAGTTGAGTGATTGATCCTAAGACAGAAAGCAGAAGGAAATTGGGCTTGGTTGACCTGGTTATAAAAGTCAGAGAGTGTAACTCGGAGGTGCTAGATTTGCTCTTCCACTCCAGGGAGGACCAAACAAGAAACTGATTTTTAGTGGGAGACATTCGTCAAGGTAAGTTATACCTACAAAGAATGAATTACTGAAAGGACAGTCATGGAATCTCAGTCTCTAAAAAGAACAGATATTTTATGATGATTTAGACATTCACTCATCTAAAGGCACAGAATTGGAATAATTGATCCTTTAAAAGCATTTTCCAGCTCAATGATTTCTATGTTATTTCCCTTTCTTTCCTCCCCCCCCCCCCAACCTCTAACCCTGGCATGGAATCTTCAACAATTATTCTAAGTTCCTCTTTCAGTTTCTGCTGAAGTAGGGGGTCTCCCATGGGAGATGGTGGGGGTGTGAGGCGCTCAGAGTTCTGCTTTTGGACGAGTTTCTGGCAAACAATTGATCCCATAAGCAAGCATTTAAAGCAGTGGCAGCCAACACCTCTCAAGCACCCAAGGATGAAAATTGTTATGTGGCTGAGGCAACCTAATTTCAAGGTCTATATTTCAAAATGTCATTTTCTCTCCCTTGATGTTTATACGTTCAAGACACCACATCTCTTGACTTTGGGCATTCTCTCTGCCTACCTCCCATGTCTGAAATATTCTTCAACTCTGCCTTTTGACTTCTCTGACTTCCTTTAAATCCCCACTAAAATCCCATTGTTCACTAGAAGCCTTTTCCAATCCCTCTTAATTCTAGTGCCATCCCTGCATTAATTATTCTTGATTTATTATGTATGTAGCTTGCTTTGTATACATTACTTTACGTGTTATTTTCCTCATTAGATTTAAGCTCCTTGAGGGCAGGGATTGGCTTTTGCCTCTTTTTGATTCCCCAGCACTTAGCACAATACCTAGCACATAAAAGACATTTCTAAATGTTTATTGATTGACATAAATCATGGAGACAGATATTGGGTTTCTACCACACAAAACATTTGGTTACCTGAAAATATCCAGGCTGTCAGGTCTGTGAATGGAGATTCTTGTTCAGTTATGACTAGGTGGGCTCTGGGATCAAATCCAATTGTGAAATTCTGTGATTTCGGTAAATTTACAACTTTTTTTCAGTTAGAATCTGGGGTTGGCAGGAATGATCAATGAATGACTCTAAGACACTATTGATGTCTCCTTGATGTCAAGGGAAATTGAAGAAGGTTTTGGGTGTGTTGAGTGTATGCTTTGTAGATGTGTAGATCTGCCTTCTGGATCTAAACATGTTTCTTTTATAGATCATCCCTTGAGATGCTTGAAGACCTCAATCATATCCTCCCATAGTCTTTTCTTCCCCAGTCCAACCACCTGATTCTTCAGGTGATCCTCATATAGTATGATCTCCACCATCCCAGTCTCCCTTCTCCAAATACCTTCCAACTTATCAATATCCTTAAAACGTGATGTCTGCAACTGCGCACAATCTTCCAGGTTGTTATTGTTGCTGCTCAGTTGTTTCATTTCTTTCTGACACTTCATTGTTCCATTTGGGATTTTCTTGGCAGAGATACTGGAGTGGCTTGCCATTTCCTTCTCTAGCTCATTTTACAGGTGAGGAAACTGAGGCTAACAGGGTGAAATGACTTGCCCAGGGTCAGACAGCTAGTGTCTGAGGCCAGATATTAAATCAGGAAAATGAGTCTTCCTGCCTCCAGGCCTGATGTGCCACCTAGCTACCCTAACCTTCTAGGTAGGGATGCATTCATAAATGTTTAACAATTGGCTGTCAATTGCAGGACCTGGCTTCAATTTGGCCCTCAGATAATTCCTAGCTAGGTGACCCTGGTTAAGTCACTTAACTCTAATTGCCTAATCCTTATTGTTCTGCCTTAGAATGATACCTGTATCAATTCTAAGACAGAAGGTAAAAGTTTTAAACAACAAACAACAAATGTGTTGTTTGGAAATAGGCATATTCAACATACTTTGAAGATTAATTGACATTTTTTAACATTTCTCCACCGTTTTCTTAAATCTAAACAACTAATAAAAACATGAATTAAGTTCTGGTTTGTAGGAAATTCTGATTCCTGAGGTGCAAATGTTTGAACTGGAAATGTAACAACAGGCTTTCCCTAGCCAGTTTAAATTGGGCTCCAGCATACCCTTATTTCTAGGTGTCTGATATAGAAAGAAGACCATGAAGCTATCATATTCTGAGCCTTAAACACTTTGCTTCTTTCAATGGATCCTAAAATCAAGTTAACTTATCCCATTACTGACTCACGATGAACTTGGGTATACTATAGCCTTCAGATTTTTTTCATAGGAATTGCTCTGCAGCTATGTCTCTACCATCTTTTTTTAACTATAAAATTGGGTGTTTTTGAAGCCAAGTATAAGAATTTACACTGATCCAATTAAAGGAAATTTTATAAGGTCTTTTTGAATCATGATTTGGTTATCCAGTATTGTTAGAGAATTCTCACAGCTTTCTGTCATCTTCACCTGTGATTGCCATTAATAACAATAATGATGATGATGATGATAGTCCTTCCTTGAAAGTTTGTAAAATGCTTTAAAATATTAGCTCACTTTATCCTGATAACAACTCTGGAAGGAGTGTTGAGGGGCCTGTTGGAGCCAACTCAAACCAGCTTAGGTGACCTCATTGTTTTTTTTTTTAATAATATTTTATTTGATCATTTCCAAGAATTATTCATTAAAGACAAAGATCATTTTCTTTTCCTCCCCCCCATAACCCCCCATAGCCGATGCGTGATTCCACTGGGTATCACATGTGTTCTTGATTCGAACCCATTGCCATGTTGTTAGTATTTGCATTAGAGTGTTCATTTAGAGTCTCTCCTCTGTCATGTCCCCTCAACCGCTGTAGTCAGGCACTTGCTTTTCCTCGGTGTTTCTACTCCCACAGATTATCCTCTGTTTATGGATAGTGTTTTTTCTCCTAGATCCCTGCAGATTGTTCAGGGACATTACACCACCACTAATGGAGAAGTCCATTACGTTCGATTATACCACAGTGTATTAGTTTCTGTGTACAATGTTCTCCTGGTCCTGCTCCTCTCACTCTGCATCACTTCCTGGAGGTTGTTCCAGTCTCCATGGAATTCCTCCACTTTATTATTCCTTTTAGCACAATAGTATTCCATCACCAACATATACCACAATTTGTTCAGCCATTCCCCAATTGATGGGCATCCCCTCATTTTCCAATTTTTGGCCACCACAAAGAGCGCAGCTATGAATATTCTTGTACAAGTCTTTTTCCCCATTATCGCTTTGGGGTACAAACCCATCAGTGCTATGGTTGGATCAAAGGGTAGACATTCTTTTATTGCCCTTTGGGCATAGTTCCAAATTGCCCTCCAGAATGGTTGGATCAGTTTACAACTCCACCAGCAATGAATTAATTTCCCTACTTTGCCACATCCCCTCCAGCATTCATTACTTTCCTTTGCTATCATGTTAGCCAATCTGCTAGGTGTGAGGTGATACCTCAGAGTTGTTTTGATTTGCATCTCTCTGATTATAAGAGATTTAGAACACTTTTTCATGTGCTTATTAATAGTTTTGATTTCTTTATCTGAAAACTGCCTATCCATGTCCCTTGCCCATTTATCAATTGGAAAATGGCTTGGTTTTTTGTACAATTGATTTAGCTCTTTATAAATTTGAGTAATTAAACCTTTGTCAGAGGTTTCTATGAAGATTTTTTCCCAATTTGTTGTTTCCCTTCTGATTTTATTTACATTGGTTTTGTTTGTACAAAAGCTTTTTAATTTGATGTAGTTGAAATTATTTATTTTACATTTTGTGATTCTTTCTATGTCTTGCTTGGTTTTAAAGTCTTTCCCCTCCCAAAGGTCTGACATGTATACTATTCTGTGTTTCCCCAATTTACTTATGGTTTCCTTCTTTATGTTTAAGTCATTCACCCATTCTGAATTTATCTTGGTGTACAGTGTGAGGTGATGATCAATTCCTAATCTCTCCCACACTGTCTTCCAATTTTCCCAGGAGTTTTTATCGAATAGTGGATTTTTGTCACAAAAGCTGGGATCTTTGGGTTTATCGTATACTATCTTGCTGAGGTCACTTTCCCCCAGTCTATTCCACTGATGCTCCTTTCTCTCTCTTAGCCAGCACCAAATTGTTTTGATGACTGCTGCTTTGTAATATAGTTTGATGTCTGGGACTGCAAGGCCCCCATCATATGTGTTTTTTTTTTTCATTATTTCCCTGGATATCCTTGATCCTTTGTTATTCCAAATGAACTTTGTTATGTTTTTTTCTAAATCAGAAAGGAAATTTTTGGGGAGTTCAATGGGTATGGCACTACATAGATAAATAAGTTTGGGTAGGATGTTCATTTTGATTATATTGGCTCGTCCTATCCATGAGCAGTTAATGTTTTTCCAATTGCTGGAGTCTATTTTTAGTTGTGTGGAGACTGTTTTGTAGTTGTGTTCATATAGTTCCTGTGTTTGTTTTGGGATTGCTACTGCTAGTTTTTCTATTACAATGTCAAATAGTAGAGGTGATAATGAGCATCCTTGTTTCACTCCTGATCTTATTGGGAATGCATCTAGTTTATCCCCATTGCAGATGATATTAGCTGATGGTTTTAGATATATACTGTTTATTATTTTTAGGAACGATCCTTCTATTTCTATGCTTTCTAGTGTTTTTAATAGGAATGGCTGTTGTATTTTATCAAAGGCTTTTTTTGCGTCTGAGATAATCATGTGTTTCTTGTTGGTTTGCTTGTTGATGTGGTCAATTATGTGTATGGTTTTCCTAATATTGAACCAGCCCTGCATCCCTGGTATAAATCCTACTTGATCATGGTGGATGACCCTTCTGATCACTTGCTGGAGTCTTTTTGCTAGTATCCTATTTAAGATTTTTGCATCATTATTCATTAGGGAGATTGGTCTATAATTTTCTTTCTCTGTTTTTGACCTGCCTGGTTTTGGAATCAGTACCATGTTTGTGTCATAAAAGGAGTTTGGTAGAACTCCCTCTTTGCTTATTATGTCAAATAGTTTGTATAGTATTAGGATTAACTGTTCTCTGAATGTTTGATAGAATTCACTGGTGAATCCATCAGGCCTTGGGGATTTTTTCTTAGGGAGTTCTTTGATGGCCTGTTGGATTACATTTTCTGATATGGGATTATTTAAGAATTCTATTTCTTATTCTGTTTGTCTAGGCAGTTTGTATTTTTGTATATATTCATCCATATCACCTAAATTGGTGTATTTATTGCCATATAATTGGGCAAAGTAATTTTTAATGATTGCCTTAATTTCCTCTTCATCGGAGGTGATGTCCCCCTTTTCATCTTTGATGCTGTTAATTTGCTTTTCTTCTTTCCTTTTTTTAATTAGATTGACCAGTAATTTGTCTATTTTGTTTGTTTTTTCAAAGTACCAGCTTCTTGTCTTATTTATTAAATCAATAGTTCTATCACTTTCGATTTTATTAATTTCTCCCTTAATTTTTAGGATTTCTAGTTTGGTTTTCTGCTGGGGGATTTTAATTTGATTGCTTTCGAGTTTTTTTATTTGCATTTCCAATTGATTGATCTCTGCTCTCCCTAGTTTGTTAATATATGCACTCAGGGATATGAATTTACCTCTGATTACTGCTTTGGCTGCTCCCAAAAGGTTTGAAAGGATGTCTTGCCATTGTCATTTTCCTTGATGAAATTGTTAATTGTTTCTATGATTTCTTCTCTAACTAAACGATTTTGGAGAATCATATTATTTAATTTCCAATTAGTTTTTGATTTGGTTTTACATGTACTATTACTAATTGTTATTTTTATTGCGTTGTGATCTGAAAAGGCTGCATTTATTATTTCTGCTTTTCTGCATTGGTATGCCATGTTTCTGTGACCTAGTGTATGGTCAATCTTTGTGAATATGCCATGTGGTGCTGAGAATAAGGTGTATTCCTTTTTATCCCTATTTATTTTTCTCCATATGTCTATTAATTCTAACTTTTCTAAGATTTCATTCACTTCTTTTACCTCTTTCTTATTTATTTTTCGATTTGATTTATCTAAATTTGATAATGGTTGGTTCAAGTCTCCCACTAATATGGTTTTACTGTCTATTTCTTCCTTCAATTCTCCTAGTTTCTCCATTAGAAATTTGGGTGCTATATTATTTGGTGCATATATGTTGATTAGTGATATTTCCTCATTATCTAAAGTCCCTTTTTAACAGAATGTAATTACCTTCCCTATTCCTTTTGATCAGGTCTATTTTTGCTTTGGCTTTATCAGATATCATGATTGCCACTCCTGCCTTCTTTCTGTCAGTTGAGGCCCAGAAGATCTTACTCCATCCTTTAATTCTGACCTTTTGGGTGTCTGCCTGCCTCATGTGTGTTTCTTGGGGACAACATATGATAGGGTTTGGGATTCTAATCCATTCTGCTATTCATCTATGTTTTATGGGTGAGTTCATCCCATTCACGTTCAAAGTTATGATTGTCACTTGTGGACTCCCTGGCATTTTGATATCCTTCCCTAATTCTAACCTTTCTTCTTCAGCTCTACCTTTTTAATCCAGTGATTTCTTTTAAATCAGTCCCCCTTGTCCCCTCCCTTGATATATTTCCTTTTCTAGCCCCTCCATTTTTGTTCCCTCCCCCACCCCCCTCTTCTTCCCTCCCTTTTTTATGTTCCCTTCCCCCTCCCCCCCCTTGGTTTTCCCTTCTCCCTACCCTTGTTGGGTAAGATAGAATTCAAGATCCCAATGGATCTGAATGTTCTTCCCTCTCAGAGTTGATTTCCCTGAGAGTAAGGTTTAAGAAAAAACTCTCTTCCTCTCCTTCTTATAGGAGTTTTCTTCCCCTCCCCTTCCCGTGTTAATCTTTGTGTGAGAGATTATTCTATTTGTTCTTTCTTTTCCCCCTATTTACACATTACATTTTCCCCACATATTAATATACATAGATTGATATAAATATAGTCCTTATAGAAGAGAGTTTGAATAAAAGAAAAAGATAACATTTTTCTCCTTTTCCCTTTCCTTCATATTTACCTTTTCAGGTATTCCATGCTCTTTGTTTTTCGATATCAAACTTTCCACAGAGCTCTGGTCTTTTCTTTGCAAAAACTTGGAAATCTTATATTTTGTTGAATGCCCATACTTTCCCTTGGAAGTATATAGTCAGTTTTAATGGGTAGCTGATTCTTGGTTGAAGGCTCAGCTCTCTTGCCTTTCTGAAAATCATGTTCCATACCTTACAGTCATTCAGAGTGGAACTTACAAGGTCTTGTGTGACCCTGATTGGCATTCCTTTATATCTAAATTGTCTTTTTCTGGCTTCTTGTAAGATTTTTTTCTTTTGCTTGAAAGCTTTGGAATTTGGCAATTACATTCCTGGGAGTTGTCTTTTGGGGATTTAGTGTGGAGGGTGTTCTGTGAGCTCTTTCAGTGGCTGTATTACCCCCTTGTTCTAGAATCTCTGGGCAATTTTCTTTGATTATCTCTTGTATTATGATGTTGAGTTTGCGGTTTATTTCTGGATTTTCTGGTAGTCCAATTATTCTTAAATTGTCTCTTCTCCCTCTATTTTCCAAGTCTATGACCTTGTCGGTAAGATATTTTATGTTCTCTTCTAATTTCTTGGTCTTTTGGCTTTGCTTCATTAATTCTTTCTCATTTTCTTCCAGTTGGCTGATTCTGACTTTTAAAGCCTGGTTTTCCTTTTCAGTTTTAGTTTGGTCAAACTGGTTTTGTAGATGCATGAATTTCTTTTGCATTATTTCCCACTTTTCCTCCCAGAAGGCTTCCATCTTTTTGATCATTTCAGATTCAAATTCTTCATGGGTTTGTGGAGATTTTCCATTTCCTTTGGAAGGTTTCAGAGCATATGCTTTGTTTCCTCTTCTATCTTTTCTGTATTTTGTATTTTTGCTCCATAAAATGTGTCCAAAGTTGCCCCCTTCTTCTTGTTTTTCTTGGAGTGTTGAGGCTTTTCTGTGCTGTTTGCCATCTCTATCTGAGTGGGGAGGTCTAGCTTTTCTTATCTCTGTCTGGTCTTCATAGGCTTTTGCCCCAGGCAAATTATCCATTCATGGGTGTTACTGCTCTCAGTTCCCTCCCGATGCTTCTTCGTTGCCTTACTCCCATGCTCTGAGCCTGGCTTTGCACTGTCCCTGAGGCATCTCAGAGCCTTTGTGGGCCAGAGAGGCCTGCACTCTGAGGGTGGAGGGGCCAAGGTTTCCCAGAGCTCTGAGGGCTCCTGATAGGATTAACTTCAGTTGGGTTGGATTGAGTTTGTCTTAAAGCAGGGACCTTCCCTGAGACTCGGATGGAAGGATCCAGCCAGGGGGCTACAGGCTCCCCTCTGTCTCTTTCTGTTTCCTGGCTGTCTGAGTGCCCCCACGACTGGCTCAGGTTGTTTTCAGGATGTGGCCTTCTGAATAGCCAGCCCTGAGGATTACTGTTGTCTCAGAAGACCCTGCACTCTGAGGAGGGAGGGGCTGTGGCTTCCCAGAGCTCTGAGGGCTCCTGATAGGATTAATTTCCCCTGGAGTGTATTGAGTTTGTCTTAAAGCAGGGACCTTCCCTGAGACTCGGATGGAAGGATCCAGCCAGGGGGCTACAGGCTCCCCTCTGTCTCCTTCTGTTTCCCTGCTGTCTGGGTGCCCCTGTGACTGGCTCAGGTTGTTTTCAGGGTGCAGCCTTCAGAATAGCCGGCCCTGGGGTCCTTTTGCTGGCTCTTAGGTTCCCACTGCTGCCTCGGACTCAGCGCTCTGGGTTGGGGGGGATGGGTCCTGGGACTTTCCTTCTGCCTATCCCTTAGATCCAAGTGATCTTGGGTTCTGGCTTTTGGGGGGCTGTACCTTTTGATCCAGGTCCAGGTCCAGGAGGAATGTTGCCTGGATCTATCCTGTTGTTTGTTTTGAATTTCGGTGTCCTAGGAGCATACAGTTTGAGATTGGTAAGGAAGGGGTTTCCAGAGATCTGAACTTTAGCTCTCTCTAAGCCGCCATCTTGACCAGAACCAGGTTACCTCATTGTTAAATTTTCATTGGGAACATTTACAACTCAGAAAGCAGTAAATGCTACAAATCAGAGTGTGACTTATTGATTTGTTGATTGTCTAGATGCAAGAAAATGATGGAGAAAAATGTTACTAAAACAGATTAAATTTACAAGTATGTCATGGGTATGCAATTTTTTTCTCAGAGAGCTGGGAATTGATTTGCATTTTCTCCATCACTTTCTTTAGTCTAAGCAACTAAACTAAACTAGGCATCTAAAAATTTACCAGATTACTGCTTAGCATTATTATTCCCATTTTACAGATAAGGAAAGAAACTGAGGCAAGCAGAGGTAAAGTGACTTATCTGAACCACACAGTTGGATTTGAATTCACGTCTTCCTGACCCCACTTCCATCACTCTATCCACTGCTCCCCCTACCTGCCTCTGATAAAAAATGTTAAATGATACCAGGGGCAAATCACAGATCACTGGGGCATTCTTTTAGAGAATTTTCTTAAAACTGATATTTAAAAATTGACGATTACGTTTTGGTTGTGGTCATTCAGTAAGTTCCAAGTCCACTTAATCATAGTATTGTCTAGCTTACATTTCTCTATCTGTCCATAAGGACTGCATGAGAGATTTTTTCAAATGCATCTACAATATTTCCCTGATTTAACAGTCTAGTAACCCTGTCAAAAAAAGGAAATGAGGTTAGTCTGGCAAAAGTTGTTCTTAATAAAGCCATTCTGGTTCATTGCTTCTTTTTCTGTATGCTCACAAACCATTCCTTTAATCATAAATTCTAGATTTTTACCAGAAATCATTCATGGCTGGTCTTCTATAGGCAGAGAGGACATGGCAATATCATGGAAAATTTCTGGGAAACAGCCACATCCTTTTAGAGCCCCATGGGCTTATCTAGGTCTGATTTTAAATTTGAAGTCAAAGTAATTCATCCAAAGTCAGTAAGGTCATGGATATGGATAAAGTGGATAATAATCCATTATCAGCAGTACTTGCCTTTCCTTCTCCTTGGGTGTCTCTAGTAAAGACTGATTTCAAGTAGACTCAATTGTTCTTTTTTTCTTTTTAAACCTACCTTCTGTTTTAAAATTGGTGCTAAGTATCCATTCCAAGGCAAAAGAGCAGTAAGGGCTAGGCACTTAGGGTTAAGTGGTCACACAGCTGGGAAGTGGCTAAAACCAGGACTTTTCATCTCAAGATCTGTCCCTCTATCTACTGAGCCACCAACTGCCCCAACTCAATTGTTCTGAATGCAATTCATTTGCTCTGCATTTCTCTACTGACTGTGAATTACAGAGTTCATATTCATCTTTATATCCCCAATAGATCCTACCCCAATGCCCAACCCATCATTAACACTTAGTAATATTTTCTGAGGCATTTAGGTAGTACAATGGATAGAGAGCACTGTCTCGAGTCAGGAAGACTCATCTTCCTGAGTTCAAATCTGACCTCAGATACTTACTAACTGGGTGATCCTGGACACCACATAACCTTGCTTGCCTCAGTTCCTCATCTGTAAAATGAGCTGGAGAAGGAAATGACAAACTACTCGAGTCTCTTTGCCAAGAGAACACCAAATGGGCTCCTGGAGAGTTGTATATGACTAAACAACAATATTTATTGTATAAATGAAGGAATAACTACAGAAAAAGTACTCTAATGTCTCTCAGATGATATCAAGGCTTAATTTGTTCTCCTCCACTCCACTTATTACTGCATCATTGACTTAGAAATAAAAGGATAGTATTACAGATTTAGAATTAGAAAGACTCTTAGAGGTCATGAAATCAAAATCCTTCATTATTTTGGTGAAGAAAGAGATAGGAATCTCCCAAAGTCAGCTTGTACCAGCTAGAAAGTTGATTGTTAAATTTTCAGAGTGAGCATTTACACCTCAAAAACCAGCAATTGCTACTAATTGATTTATTATCTTGTTTACTGTCTAGACTTTAAAACATGATGGAAAAAATGTTAATAATACTGACTACATTTAAAATTATGTCCTGTGTATATCCTCCCTCCTAATGAATTACAAACTCAGGATTCAAATTCAGGTTCTCTGAAACTTCAAGGATCTGTATCAATTTTGCCTTCAAGGTACCCCCTCATCCTCCATCAGATTCTACTTTAAGAGGACAAGATGTTTATGTTTAAATGGAAGTCCCATATCCTTTTGATTAAGTATCAGGGAATAGTATTTCTCAGTGAGTCATATTTCACCTTGAATTTTTTAGATATCACTTTAACTGATTTTATTGCAGTACTCCTCCCTTTTCCCCCTCTCCATCTATTTTTAATTTTTTTTAAATCAGTTAGGGCTACAGAATTAGATTCAGTGGAACTTCCCAATATATATTTTCAAACTAAATTCATCCTCTGAACAGTCAAAATCTGTGTCTCTTGAGCCCTGAAATTTTCTGCTGTTACCACTCTTGGTTCACCAGACTAAGAGAACTTGCCCTTGGAGATTCACTTGCAAAACAGGGGGTTCAAAACCTCAGAAACCTCTTTCATTGGCATCTTCCTCTCTGTTGTCTCCCTCCCTTCCATGTAGCTTTCTTTAGCTCATCCCTGCCCTGAAGAGCTGATTTGTCTCTTCCTTCTGAATGTGGGCTGAGAGACCTGGGGAATTTTCTCTTCCTGTATCTTGGAAGCCTGAGAAGTCTGTGGCAGAAATATATCCTCATCCAAATAAACTATAATAATAATAAAACAACAGTACATAGCATTTGTATAGCACTTTAAAGTTTGCTAAGCATTTTATATGTTATCTCAGACAGACAACTGAAAGGCAGATGCTATTATTATCCCCATTGTACAGATGAGAAATCTAAGGCTATGGTTAAATAACTACATATACATATATATATATATATATATGTATGTATGTATGTGTGTTTCCTCATCTGTAAAATGGGGACAATACTTGTATTGCCTATCATGTGGCATCCCTGAGAAAAGGTCAGAAGGGACCTTGGAGATGCTCAGTCCCTGCTCCTCCTGCCTGCCCACCCTTGAGCTGATGTCCTAGTTGTAGATCTTCTTCTAGACCAGGGGTCCCCAAGCTTTTTACACAGGGGGCCAATTCACTGTCCCTCAGACCGTTGGAGGACTGGATTATAAAAACCTAACCCTAACCCTAACGGGGCAGCAGCATACACAATGCAGAATCCCCTACCACCAGATCGCCACTCACTATGCTGATGTCTTCCATTGTGCAGCCACATAATCTTTTGCATAGCCACACAAATTATTATGTCACCGGAAGTAGTACTGTACGTGAGCAACGCCATGCTTTGTGACGTCTCCACATATAGTGCTCCTCTCACTGACCACCAATGGAAGAGGTGCCCCTTCCAGAAGTTCAGTGAGGGCCAGATACATGGCCTCAGGGGGCTGCATGTAGCCCATAGTTTGGGGCTACATGCTGTAGTTTGGGGACCTCTGTTCTAGATTTATGTCCTCTTTTAGGGTCATTCCCATGATAATAGAATCTGGGCAGAACTTCTATATTTATTTAAACCATTACCTTCTGTCTTACAATCAATACTGTGTAGGTTCTAAGGCAGAAGAGTGGTAAGGGCTAGGCAATGGGGGTTGTGGCTTGCCCAGGGTCACACAGCTAGGAAGTGTCTGCAGTCAGATTTGATTGAACCTCCCATCTCTGGGTCTGACTCCATCCACTGAGCCACCCAGCTTCCCCCAGAACTTCTATATGGAAGCTCCCAAGTGTCCTAAAGCCTGTAGGGCTGGTTGAAATCCTTATCCTAGCTGGCTTGGGTCTGTCTTGTTCCAGCCTTAGTGAAAAGTCTTTAGACAGTGACATACTGTGATGTTCTGCCTTCTTCCTAAGAACAAGTGAATAGATGAAGGAAAAAATTTTGATATCTGCTCTTTACTTTGTGCCAGGCAAGGATGCTGAGTGCTGGAGATACAACTACAAAGGGTGCCCTAGACCTCAGGGAGTTTTCATCCGAATGGGGGAAACCATATATTAGGTAAAAATTGTTTTTGTCTTGTTAGAGCAGTTGGTTAATATACCTGGCCTAGAAACGATGATGGAAGTTAGCCTGATTACTGTTTGGTGGTAGAGGAAGTGTGTGTGTTGAGGACAGAGAACCAACCTCAGAACCAGGAAAACCTCAAGTCCTGTCTCTGACATTCTGATTGCGTGATGTACTTCTCCCTTCCAACCCCCCAAATTGTCTTCTTCTCTCGATGCTCTATCAGTTACAGGAAAAGGAACCAGCCTGCTTTGGCAGGAGTTTCCTTACTTGGGAATTTCTGATATCGATGAAACCAGAGGTCCAAAACTCAGAAAGCAGGGAATGGTAGTATTATAGATCCTCTTCAGTCAGAACAGAATGGCCCTATCAGCCAACTGAACATAATTGTGGCTGAAGCTGTTTTTAGCGTACTTGTTTCCCTATTGTAGCGGACCACAGATGGCTGTGAAATCTCTCTACTCTTTTGTCCTGACTGTCACTGTGTGATACCTTGGTGGTACTTCCTGAATGCAGTTTTGTGCATCATTAGAGCAGCTTGGGATGGGTAGGCGTGGTAGGAATCAGATTCCTTCTGGTCCAACAGCAGTCAGTTGAGAAAGACTCATTAGAGTAGGTGGTAGTTGTATTGACATGTTCTCCAAAAGTGTTCCTGAAATAATTCTAAGGCTTGCAGTGCAGGAAGTGCTGCTGGCATCCATCTGATGGATGAGCATGTTCTCATCTTGTCCACAGAGCTTGCCCCTCTTCCCTTGCCCCTCAATATGCCATGGGCTTAGGGCTGGACACAATGTTAAGTGAAAGTAAGTACAAATACCATCATCCTACTATTTCTACCAGGAAAATAAATGATGCCTGCATGGAGAGAGCAGTTGTCTCCATGTAGAGCTTTCTGTGAGAGAATACAGACTCCACAAATAGAGAACTTCCCCAAAGCCCTGTTGCATTAGCAGCTAAACATAACATGTGGAAGGGGGACTGACTGACTTAGCTGCTTACTAATGCTGGTTAAAAACCAAACTAGCCCAATTTAGAATTTTCTCATCTATTTTAGAAAAAAAAATCACTTGCTTTCTTATAAATTTGAAGATGTGGAATGATAGAGTAAACGAGAGGAGCAAGATGATATTAAAGGGACCCACTAAAGGGCTCTAGCTTTTCTCCTTGACCCTTAGGACTGAGATTATCTGAGTGCAGAGAGTTCTTAGCTCTAACGTGACTTATATATGGTTCAAAGTTTAAACTTTGCAAACTGTTATAGACAAAAAGTATAGATCAGATTTGTGCCTTGCTGGTTTGTTTCTGAACTGCACATAATTAATCAGCCAGTAAATTAATCAATTAGCAATATTTACTATGTGCCTGTGCCTGGTCCTGTGCTGTGTACTGAAGATATATATATATATATATATATATATGTATATATATATATATATATAAATCCTTACCTTCCATCTTAGAATCAATACTGTATATTGCTTCCAAGGCAGAAGAGTGGTAAGGGCTAGGCAATGGGGGTTAAGTGACTTACCCAGGGTCACACAGTTCCCAAGTATCTGAAGCCACATTTGAAGCCAGGACCTCCTGTCTCTCTGAGTCTAGCTCTCAGTCTATTGAGTCATCTAGCTCTCCCCTGAGGATACAAATATAAAACATAGATAAACCCTGATTTCAAGTAGCTTATATTTTACTAGGAGTATTCTACAATCTATTCACACCAAGAAAATACAAGACATATACATGTAGTCTGCATATGGCATTGACTCCTAAGACTTTCCAGCATCTCTCTGTTTTTGGGCTAGGACTTGGTTCATTTATCCCACTTGCAGCCACTTTCAGCAGGTCAGAAAGGCATGCAGCTTCTACTCTAATTCTTAGGGTCCTAAGAGTAGCTCTTGTGAGTGACTCCCCATCAATACCATTGCTCATTAGCCTCCACCAAAGTATGTACAGGTTACAGTCACAGATAGCCTTAATGAAAATATTTCCTGAAAATGCTAGGCAAACATAGGTCATTTACTTAGCATTCTATCCAATTATATTCTCTCTCTCCATCAAGGAGCAATGGTTATGGGGAAAGCAGATACACACCTAAAGTTATGGGTTAGAAAAGTTTCCAATTTTGGAATACAGGTGACCAAGGAAATTCACAGCTCTCAACTGTAGACTTTCATTGACTTTTTCTATCTTGGGGACTATCCATAAAAGTTCCTATAGGAACATAGCTTCTATGCTGAACAAATGCTTCTACAATTTAGCTGCTTGACTACCAACCACTTCACTAAGCATGACATTTCAACCACTTTAGCCAATCTACTGGACAACTCTTCTGATTCTCTGCTCTCAAATATCTAAGTCCTGTTCCTTACTTGCTGGACTTACTTGGCAGCAGCAACTCTAGTGTGTATCACTTCCAGCATCAAACTTAGATGATACCTTTACCAGTATGAAACATATAAAAATAGAAATTAAAAAGGATGATATAAAATGAGATAAAGTAAACAGAAACAAGAGAACATTATGCACAGTAACAAACATTGTGGGATGATAAAATGTAATAGACTTTGCTACTAAAAGTGAATCAGTGATCCAGGACAATTCTGAGGGACTTATTTAAAAAAAATACTATCCACCTCCAGAGAAAGAACTATTGGAATAGAATTGTATAAGAAAGCAAATGATTTATCACTTGTTTATTTGGATATATGATTTAAGGTTTTGGTCTTATAAGATTACTCTCTTACACAAATTAATAATATGGCAACCGGTTTTGAGTGATAATACAGATATAACCTAGTGGAATTGTTTGTCAACTCTGGGAGGGGAGAGGAACAGAAAGGAGAGAGAAAACATGAATCATGTAATCTTAGAAAACTTACGTGTAAATTTGTCACTGGTGTAAAATAAAGGAAAAATAAATAAAATCCATAAAATAAATACAAACAAAAAAAGAGATAAATCATGGATAATATAATTTTTATTTTTGATTTTTACCAAAAATGCATGTTATGTTCTTTTACAAAAAGGCATATTTATCTCATCTTTTTTTAGTCTTGATTGTCTGGCCAACTGCATATAGCTTTGACTATAGTCCTTCAATTGCAAAATCTTTCTGGCCATGGACAACTAGCACCTAACTTTTGAACTCAGTCTCTCAAACTCATGAGGTTTCTGCCAAGACTAGAAACAGTCATTTCTCAGGATTGCTGTCCACTGACCTGTGTTCAGGGAAAGAAACACTAAGCAAAAGAGGCAGCCCAGACTTTGAGGTCCCAGACTCAGGCTCCTCTAGACAAACACAGATTCTGACACGAGCTATTCTAGCCATGCTAGTTCTGCTGAAGAGGGGAAGGGGAGAGAAATCTCTGTGGAATACCATCATCTGACACCACAAAGGAAAGCTGATAATGCTCAAAGAGGGGAAGAGAAAGAGGTAGACACTTTGTTCTTTCTTTTCTAAACTGAGTGGGAAGCTCTTCCTAGCCCTGTCAACAATCATCTTTAACCCAATCTCAAAGTCATGAGGACCAGCAGGGGACTATTGTGTCATCCCAAAGCACAAGTAGCTGAGTCAGATCACAGATTTCTACCCACTGAGCCAAAGTGGGAATGCTCAGCTCTATGGAAGGTACCCCAGCTGAGCAGATCAGAGTGGCTCCCCTTATCATCCCTCTTATGTCTGTCTAGTACTTTACATTGTCTCATTTGCTTTCCACAATAACACTGTTGCCAGTTCTATCAATTATAAAGAGGCAGTATAATACAATGTAATGATCTCCTAATTTTTTATTTACCTACCTCTATCAATAAAATGTTTTTGAGCATGAACTCCTGATATATAGATGTTTATTTATAAAATATCTATATGTACTACAGTATAAATATATTGTATGTATTATGAAAAAAGAAAACTAGAAATTAAAAAATAAGGACATAAAATGAAATATTGTTGCTAAATAATTTTGTTTTCTAATATTACAATAATCTTTTCCCATTATTATTAATAACCATGTTTTGAGTGAGAGTAATATGATTGAATATTGATCGTTTTTTTTTTTAATTTGGTGTAACAGCAATCCAGAAGGCCTGGTTCCAAGTTCAATTTATTTAATACCTGTTTTTAATTGCTATCAGATAAAAAATATAGCTCACAAAGATACATAGATAGGTCCAAATGAAAGAAGGCTTTCAATGCCTATTTTACGAAACTAAAATTTCACTATCGTTCAGTAGTTTTTCAGTCACATCTGAGTCTTTATGATGCCATTTGGGGTCTTGATGGCAAAGATACTGGAATGGTTTGTCATTTCCTTCTCCAAGTCATTTTGTATATGAGGAAACTGAGGAAAACAGGGTTAAGTGACTTGCCCAAGGTCACAGAGCTAGGAATTGTCCAAGGCTAGTTTTGAACTCAGGAAGATAAGTCATCCTGACTCCAGACTATGTACTCTATTCCATGAGATAGATACCTGCTCACTAAAAAATGATATTCACTTTTTAATCTTATTTACCAACTAGAATGTAATCTTGTGGGTTGGTAAATTGGAGAGGTATGTTTGTCCCTTATGTACAGTTGGATAAAGTGAAACTTAGATAAAATCTCCTGTAAAGTTTTAGAAATTTTCTGTGTTAATGCTTTGTTGTAAAAACTCTTTCATGTGAACCTGGCTTTGGGGAGGTGCTTTCCCCATTTTATTATTTGACACGACCCTTGCAACTAAAAAGTGCAATGCAAAAAAAATTTACACATAATAAGAATTTTCCAAATAAATTTGCTGAAGTTATATGCTCCATATTTTCTCCCTTCATCTCTTCCCTCCCCCTTCCTGTTAATGACAAACAATTTGATCTGGATTATATGTGTATTATCATGCAAAACACATTTTCATATTGTTCATTTTTGGAAGACAATAATCATGGAAAACCCAAACCCCCAAATAAAAATCTAAGCAAACTCGAATGAAAAAATAGTTTAAAAAAAAAACAAGGATGTGATTTCCTTGAGGGAAGGAACTCTTTTATTTGTTTGTTTTACCTTTCTTTATATACTATTTAACATATTATCTGGCTTGTAGCAACCAATTAATCAATTCTTATTGGCAACTAAGAACAAATCCAAGATTTTTGTTGAAACATCATCTAGCGAATTTCCATCTATTCTAGTTGTTTTTACAAATAGGAAAGTGTTGAATTTTTAAATTCCCAATACCTGGTTTCAAAATACCCTGTAGCTCTTCTTCATTTAAAAGATGTTTAACAATTCCTTGATCACATGGGTCGATGGGGATATGACTGGGGATATAGACTATAAATGATCACCCTAGTGTAAATATCAATAATATGGAAATAGGTCTTGTTCAATGACACATGTAAAATCCAGTGGAATTGTGTGTTGGCTACAGGAGGAGGGTGGGGAGAGAGGAGGGAAAGAACAGGAATCTTGAAACAATGGAAAAATATTTTAAATTAATTAATTAAATAAGATTTTCCAAAAAAAAATTAAAATAAAAAATGTTTAATACAAAAATATTTCAAAACAAATGAAAAAGTTTTATTTGCCAGTGCATAAAATGTATGGATATGAGAGATGGATATAGATGACACATTTAATAAGGTTTTGGGGAATGTTATTTAATTGTTAAGTGTTTTGTTAGTTTTGATCCCTTCATGGTATTTTTTAACTACCAGATACTCTGTCTGTCTGTCTGTCTGTCTGTCTGTCTCTCTCCTCTCCCCTTCTCTCTCTGTCTCCCCCCTCTCTCCTCTCTCTATAGGGCAGGGCTTATTACTAATGATAGTGAATATAAATCCATATTTCCAGTAATATTCTAGAAAATTTACAATTTGTTGGTTAATCTTGACAGATTTGACTAGGTTGCCATTTTTAACCTTGAAATGTGTCTGATGAAGAACTTATGCTATGAGTAGAAAAAGATTTTTCTCAACTCTTTTTGTTGTTCACTTGTTTTCATTATTAGTATTGTTTTCAACCCAGTTTTTAAAGTCTCTTGTCTGTTTTGTGAGGGTGAGTCTAGTTAAAATTAGATAACCCAATCCACAAATCCACATAGCTAGGCATATGAACTTCAGTTTCTCATAATACACTGAGATTAAAGAAAGAAGTGATTCTTTTTGGGGGGTTGGAACTTCCTCCTTTCTCAAAGGATACATCACATACTATTTATGACATGTGACTGTAACATACAGACCAAGTAAGGGCATCACTACCAACTCACTTTTATTAAATGTTCATAAAGCTTAAATTTCTTCCTTTTTAAAACATTAAATGTTGAGGTGTTCATAGAGAACTAGCAGGTTTGCCCAAACCCTTTTAGAGAACAATTTGTTCCAGTGACCATGAAAATGGCTGAAATAAGTGCTGTGGTGCATCTAGAGCTTGGTCAGGCATCCTGAACAATCTCCCATCATTCTGGTTTTTCTCTTGCCACTGAACTTCAACAACTCTGGAAGAAAGTGGCTAACAACTTGATCAATTCTGCCTCCCTTAAACCATTTCATGAGTAAGCCAAGACCACCTTGTAATTGTCATTGAGCATCTTTGAAAATGAAGTTGTTACAACAAGAAGATATTATTTCTATTTAGGAATACTAATATTGTCTTCCAGAACCCCAGTAGATCTTGTGCACTCTGCTTTAGAGACCCTGGGGTAGGGAAAGGCCTTGTCCTTGAATCCTAGATTCAAGTTCCACCTCTTACATAGATACAGCCTGTGTGACCCTGGACAAGTTACTTGACCTCTCAGTGCCCCAGGTACTGCTATAAGAATTCCCAAGAATGCCCTTCTTTCCATGATCCTACGCTATTTCCATTTTCGTATTTACATATGAAAAGCAAATCCTTATAGATATAATGCTTTAATACTGAGTAATTCTATTCCTTTGGTAATTTCAGAGAGTCTGGCAGACCAGTGGGAAAAAGAAAGGGAAGAGTCACCTCCATACCTCCCAATGATTACTAGGTTACTACTGTTTTATCTCTACTCTTTACTGTGTACTTAATAAACCCTATACTATTCTCTCCCTCCCTCCTCCCTCCCTTCCTCTCTCTCTCTCTCTCTCTCTCTCTCTCTCTCTCTCTCTCTCTCTCTCTCTCTCTCTCCTCACCCCACCATGTGTAAAACAGAGATAGTCCGGTATAGCAAATAGCAGAGATTGTTCTTGGAGGCAAGAAGACTTGGGTTCAAAGTCCTGTCCCTGGTCCAGTCTAGCTGTGTAACTCTATGTAAGTCAAGCCCTCAGACTGTAATTTACAGACAAATGGCTGATCTTCATTGATGGATGGAGTTCCCACACTGGGAATTCCCTAGCGAGATAGATTAATAGGTTCATACTCTCACACACCCCACACCAAATAAGAACAATTATAGTTACCTCTTTATTATTTTACATATGAATAGGAACAATAAGATGTTTTGATTTCTTCAGAAGAAAAACAAATAGCACAATATACAGAAATTTATTTCTATTATGATTGTCTATTAAGTTCATATAGCTGGAAAGTACTGTGACTCAGAAATTGGACAAAGGGAAAAACCTAACAGGGAAGTTGTTTTTTTTTTTAATCAAAAAACATAGTATACACACTCACAATATGGAAAATTTTAGCTTCCTTTTCTGAATCTCTGTGGTTCTCAAAACCTCATGAGTAAGTGTCCAGAAAGCTGACGACCTTTTAATCCTTACTGCTTGGCTTTTAGGGGTTTGTTAATGGTAGGGTCCGATGTGTGGGAAGGTGTATTGGGCACAGCGATGGGGTAACAACAGATGCCTTAAATGAGTGCAACTCGAGGGCTTGGCAACAGTTGCCTTCCTGGATAACTGAAAGAGAAGAAGGAAACTTGGGAAAATGTTTATTTATTTCCTTGATCAAGACTTATTGCAGCAAAGGGACTAGCCCTCAGGGCATGGTATGAAGCACTTCAAAAGCTTTGTTCTAGAAGGTCATTCCTTTGACCTAGATAAACCCAGCTGGACACATCCAAAGATCATAGATTTTAAACTGCAAAGAACCAAATGACTTCATTGTACAGATGAAGAAACTGAGTCCCAATTGGGAAAGGCACAGAGGCAGTGAGGGCCAGAGCTAGAATGTAAGCCCAGGTCCTCTGACTCCAAATTCACTCTTTCTACTGTACAGCTTTGGCCAAGACAAGGAATTGAGGCAAAGTAACTTTGCTGCTGGCTTTCCCTTTATATAAAGTTCAATTCTCAGTCATTGACTAATCTGAGAAATGATGGGTGGGGGCAGACAGGGGTAGCATTCCTGGCTTCCAAACTAGTCATCTCTCACACATAGGCAAAAAGCTTGCTCAGTCGTGATTTGTGGCTTACAAAGTGCTTCCTTTATAACAACCCTATGAGGCTAGTACTGGTATTATTGTTATTTTATAGATGAAGGATCTCAAGCTCTAACAGGTTAAGTGACTTGCCCAGGGCCACACAGGGACAAAGCATATATTTCAGGTTTCCAAATAGACCCCTGATGCCAAATCAAGCATTTTGTCTTCTCAACTCACATAACTGAAGAGTGTCCAGATGTACTGTCACAATTCCAAAATATGTATTGTGCACCTACCATTTTTTTAAGTACTATAAAATGTATTTTAAGCTGAGCACAAAAATTCTTAAGAACATTTGGCCACACAGAGCAATCTATTGCTTAACAATTCCTTAATCGATTCACAATGAAAGTGACCAAAATTAATTACTCAACAACTCATTTATTAAGCAACTCCAATGTGTCAAGTACTATGCTGGGAGCTTGGGATACAAAGATGAAACAAAAATGAAACAGCCCACATTGTGTGAGGAGGTGAGGGAAGGGTTGAGGTACCTGGAAATAAATTCTATTAAGAAAAAAAAGGAATTAACCTGTTCATCATTTCTTAAGATGAAATAGTATTCTGTCACAATCATATGCCACAGCTTGGGTATTTTCATATAACAAATAAATAAATTTAAATTTAAAAAAGAATGTGGGGGGAATGGATTTTTA
Source organism: Monodelphis domestica (assembly GCF_027887165.1). NCBI lineage: Eukaryota > Metazoa > Chordata > Mammalia > Didelphimorphia > Didelphidae > Monodelphis > Monodelphis domestica. The sequence continues at coordinate 209,271,556 of NC_077229.1, forward strand.
GTTTCATTTGGAAACCAAACAAAAATTGAAAAGGAAAGAAGGAAGAAGAAGAAGAAGAAGAAGAAGAAGAAGAAGAAGAAGAAGAAGAAGAAGAAGAAGAAGAAGAAGAAGAAGAAGAAGAAGAAGAAGAAGAAGAAGAAGAAGAAGAAGATGTTGAAAATGACGATGATGACAATCCCTATCCTTGAGGAGCTAAGCTCATGTAAAAATGATAACTCATAAATAAATGAGCACAACAAAGGTATGGTAAATTTTAAATATATATATAAAATGCATGCAAGATAAAATTTTTTTGGTGGGTGGAATGGGAACCTAAGCAGTTGTGGAGATAAAGAAAAGCTTTGTGAAGTAGGTATCATTTTAGTACAATTTTGAAGGAAGTGATGAATTTCAAGAGGCAAAAAGGGAAGAGAACAAGTCCTTTAGTAAATGTTTACTATGTTTCAGACATTGTACTACATGCCAAGCACTTTACAAATCTTATTTCATTTAATTCTCACAACAATCCTAGGATGTAAGTGCTGTTAGGATCCTCATTTAAGTGGACAAAAGTTAAGTGATTTGCCCAAGGTCATAAAGTTAGTAAATATCCCAGACTAAATTTGAACTCAGGTCTTCCTGACACCAGGCATTTTAGCTCTAAAACAATTAAATTGCCACTTGTACATGAGAGATAGCCAATGCAAATGTACAAAAATTGGAGGTGGAGTGTGGTGCAGGAGGAGTAGCAAATAAGCCAATTTGACTAGGTAGGGTAAACCTCAAAATTTCTCAGACTTATGAATGTTAGGGTTTTCCCCCATTGGGGAATCTTCTACTTAAAAAAATTCCCTAGCAGATGGTGAGAACTCTACTTGAGTGTGGGGGCTCCTAGCTATGGGAGTGTCCCTGATCCACCCTACTTAAGACTGCTTTAGAACAGAAAACTGTTTGCTAAACAATGAAAGTACTTTGATCCATGGTTATGGAAGGGACAGGGAGTTCTTTGAGTCATGACTGTTTTAGAATTGATACAATGGGACACTAAGTACCTATAAAGGTGGGGCAACTTGTAAACTACTTAAACCTAAAAGGGTGATAACTTATTCAGAGGTTTTTTCTTAATGAAATCTGTCCACACAGCAGCATTTTTTCCTGACTTACTAAAGAGATTAAAACTACTCAGCTGTGAATTCAAAATGGGTGGTCCTTTAAAAACATTTACAGTAATTGGTAGACTTAGGGGAGGTGACAGAGGAGATTTTGCCCTTAAAAATAAGAGCTCAGAGAAGAGCTAGGGATCTAGATTTCTGACTCTCATTCTGAAGGAGAGTTCTTTGAGGAGTTTCTCTGAGGGGCTCTGTCCCTCTGGGGTAGGAGCTCTAGAGGCTCTTGAGAGAGGCCCTTTGAAACAATCTCTGGCTGGAAGACTCTTTGAGGAAGGATGCTGGCCTGGTGTCACTAGTGTCAGACCTTGTGGTGAGTGTTAAAAAACTGACTGATTTCTCTTTTAAGACTCAGGTCTAGGCCATATTGGCTTGAGGCCCTTCATACTTATTCCTTTCTTACTCTCTCTCTCTTTCTTTGATTACTCATTGTATTGTTAATAAAAATCTCTATAAAACCCAATTGACTTGGGTATTTGAATAATTGGGAATATTTCCCTGGCGACCACCTTATATTTGATTTTTAAAACCCAAGACACTGTAGTGAAACATATTTCTGTGGTCAAATTTACTCACCCTCTCTTATATCTATCACAATTTAAATCTTCCACTATTTTAATCACTACAGTTTAAGACCTCAACCATTTTAAATCTCACAGTAGCCATTGGAATTTGTTGAATATGGGAGTGATGTGGTTAGACTTAAGTTTTAGGAGAGTCCCATTGACAGTTGTAAGGGGGGTGGATTGGAGACAAGAAGGATTTGGAAAAACAAACCAAGATTCCTTTCCAATGTGTTTTCCCCTGGGCTGTGACCAGGTTTTAAAAATGTTTAATTTACCAAAGACAGAAGAATGAGAGCTCTGGGAAAGGGTGAAGAAAGGGGAAGAAAGACTGTGATCTCCAGTAATAGCCACAGCAACTGAGGAGAGGGAACAAGGTAGTATGATTTTGTCTAAGAGAAGCAAACAATAACACAAACACCTGATATAGGAACCTCCAAGAAATAGATATCCCAATGACTCACTAATATGGTGACTATGTACAATTACAAGTATTTCCTTATATAAAGAAGAAGCAGGAGAATGGAAATGACAGCTAATGGTTTCAGAAAGACAAATAAAAAGCTTTTTAAAATTGCTTTTCCCCTTCTAGTTTCTAGAGAAAACAAAGATAAATTCATTTGTAAAATCATCCTCATAAGTTCATTGATAAATGTCAAAGGCTTTTCTCACACCCAGGGCATCCCTAAGTTCAATTGATCTCAGTAATATTACATTTAATAAAGTTACTAAATTGACATTCATATAGGATGTGACTTTAAATATATGTTTTAATAACCCACTCTACCACCTAAAACCTTATTTCTCTGCTCCATTGTGGGATGTTAGTGATCCAGGGGTTCTGAAAACCAAAGGGGCACAGCTCTAGTTGGACCTATGAAACTGGAAAGGATTTGACTATGAACCAGGCAATGAACTGCATGGCTATTGTCAAAAGACAAGCCAGGCTAAGTTCATAGGGCCCATTACTAGATGGTGATGAATTTGGGAACAAGAATTAGTCTGCCATGACCATGATCTACTTTACCATGGGTAAAGTACTTTGGTGGTGGATCTAAAAAAAATACAATGATAAAATCACAGATCCCAGTGAAATATGCTAAATGGACTTAACCATCATCTGCATCTGTGGCTTCCTTGGCTTTGGGGATTCAAAGTGAAGAAAACTCTTATCAATGCAGATCAACAACTGTTCAGCAATTTAGAGATTTCAGGGAGTTGCCTAGGGTTAGTACAAATTAAGTGACTGGCCTAGGGTCTGCACTGTCAGGCTGAATCAGAAGCCTGAATTGAAATATTTCTCGAAACTCTGAGAGCAGATCTCTACTCACCATAACTGCTACCTTTTACCTATCCACATAGTGTGCCATTTATTTTTTTTTTATTTTTTGCAGTGTGCCATTCAAAAATAAAATATGTATATTTATAATTCCTAAGCTCAAGAATGACAGTAGACAGCAGCAAAGGTATTGGTCCTCAGGACAGTTGTGTGAGGGCCCTTGAAAACTTAGTTATAGAAGGTATATATGGGCATAGTTAACATATGCCAAGGTCATTATTCTCTTTATATTATATAAAGGAAACAGACTAGTGAAGAATTGAAGGAAATAGATTTCTGTCCAGAGGAGGAGGAACTCTGATCAGAATATTTGGAAGACTAAGATGTTCCTCAAAAAAGGATTAAGAATTCCCATGGGCTAAAGAAGGGGACATACAGAGCCACTTATTGTTTAAGTCTATGAAAAGAGGATTCCAGATGTTTTATTGTGGCACATCAGTGACCCTAGTTTCTAGAAGGCAAGGTCACCTGAGGGCATGCTCTGCCAAGTCTTATCAAGGTGGAAAGACTGGACTAGTTCTTGATGGGTTGGCTCAGTCTAATCCTTCAGAATCTGTCCAAGTTTATTTGGCAACATCTCAGAAGGTTGGCCACCTGGTGGTGATTTTTTAACTCCTAACCACAGTAACAAGTGAAGGGGAAAAAGGAGTTATGATTTGCTCCTGAGAGAGTGCCCACCCAGCTGAAATCCTGGATTCTTTGAGGAACTGAAGAGAAACAAAGCAATAAATGATCCCCCCCCCCCCCCCCCCCCGCTGGGGTACTTCAGGTGGCTGTAGCGGCTGGGTGATGGATTCTTCTGGAAATTGGAAAAGGAAGGGATTCCTGAACTTACTTTCCGAGGTTCCTCTACACCCCAATACGCCCAGGTCCCCAGGACCAGGGCGTCTAGTGGAGCAGGGGGAAGGAGAGGGGTGCAGGGTACCCTGGGGTTCAGAGAGCAGATGGTGCTGTTTCTAGACAGGGAAGCAACTCAGTCGAAAGGGAAGAGAAAGTGAAAGGCGGGGGAGAGGGAAAGGACAGCAGGGGGTGGAGCTGTCCACGCAGTTGGGGGTTGCGAGGAGAAGGAAAGGCGGGGGATGCCCCAGAGTGGCGCAATATCTTGGGGGTGGGGAAAATGGTCCCTTTAGCCTCGCTGCAAGGGGAATTCCCTAAAGCTCAGGAGGACAGGAGGGTGACGACGTAGGGGGAAGCCCCAGCGCTGGCTAGAGAAGGCTGCGGCAGCAGGCGCAGCAGTCTTATTGTGGGATTTGGTGTCTTGGGAGACAGAGCCTCGAACAGCCATTCCACTGCGTCTCTTTCAGCCTTGACCAGTCCTGCTCCCCAAACCATGAGCATCCTCCGGCTCCTAGTCCTGAGCTGTGGTAAGTGCTTGAAACCGACCCTCTGACGCCCTTCCCTCCGGTTGTTGTGGGGTGGTGTTGGAGCTAGGTGCCACCGCGTTTGATTCGTGGCTCTCCACCCTTCTCCAATGCGCCCCATCCATCTTCACTGGCTCACGGCTCATTCTTGTCCACCTCTCATCCTGCAGCTTGGTGCTTGGTGCCGGCGACTCTGATAGTGGAGACGACTTGTTCAGGGAATGTTTCTCTGCCCTGTACTGCCCTCTGGGACCCTCAGACTCCATACACGACGATCTTCTGGGAGAAGGTAAGGAAGACTGCAGCAGGAGTAGTTCCTCCTGTTTTGTGGCGTTGGGTCAATGAGCAAGGGCGGGGAGAACTTAGCATCTGAGGTATTTCATGCTTTTTCTGAAGGAAAGTGGAAAGAGTGAACAAGTGAGAGTAAAGGGGAGAGAAGGTATCCTGAAGCTCCTAGCTAGCTCATAGAGCACACCCCAAATCCCCAAGATTAAGTGTCAACCCACCAGGCTCAGACAAAATGATTAGGGCCCTTCAACACCACTCCTAACACCTGGCTCTTCAATGTTACTCTCCCCAAATTGTAAAAAGTCCGTGGCCCAAGAGCCCTAGTATTTATAACCCAGAGTCCTTTTTTCCTCTTCTCTACTTCTAACCTGAGTTAAATTCAAGGGTTCTAAGAACCTAAAAGACCAGAAAGTCTGAAATAATGGTCCATTTGAAAACATGAAATAATTTCATATTCTAATGGCATGTCTGAAGTACACACATATACATATGTATGTATTTATGTATGTATACATATACATGTAAAGAGGAGAAACAAGCCATTGAAAACTGATTTTTAGTTCCCTCAAATTGTCAACTTTCATTCACTTTAGGGATTACCTGTCTCTGGCCATTCTGCAGCAAGGATGACAAGCCTTTGAGCAACTAAACTGGGGAATAATCAACATATATTTACTATATCCATAGGTGCACAGGTATATTTGAACAAACCTGTTTCTCCATCTGAAAATGGAAGAGTTTCATTAAAAGTTCTCCCAAGTCTCATCCACCTCTAAAAGCCTCTGGAGGCCCTAGGAGGGCCTCTGATTATATTCTCCAAATTAAATATAAATTAATTTTTGGCATTAGGTGTCTTCAGCAGCTGAATTAAAAAACAAAACAAAACATGGTGCCCTAGGCTCTCTTTTTATCTCCATCACTGATTTGCTGTATGAGCTTACAAGAAATTACTCATCTACAAAACTGAGAAATGTTTGCCACCTACATTATAGCAAGATTGCTATGAGAGCTTAATGTTTGTGCCCTTCATTTATATATATGTATGTGTATGTAGGTATGTATATATATATATATATGTTTGTTGTTATTGAGTCTTTTTCAGTCACATTTGACTCTTCATGATCCCATATGGGGTTTTCTTGTCAATGAAATTGGAGTAGTTTGATATTTTCTTCTCCAGTTCATTTTATAGATGAGAAAATGAGGAAAACAGGGTTAAGTGACTTTCCCAGGGTCACACAGCTATCCATATAAGTGTCTGAGGCCAGATTTGAACTCATGAAGATGAATTCCTGATTGCTAAGTCTAATGCTCTATCTACTGTGCTACCTGATGATATATATATGCATAGCTGATATATATAAATATATACACACATATGTATACCACCATACATTGCAAGTTCTCTACTTAAAATATTTTGTGGTTTTAGATACCTTTGTCTTTAAAAATATTATTTTCTTAATATCTCTGTTCCCTCCTGCTCATTAAGCCATCTCTTATGATGAAGATTTCAAAAAGATAAAAAACTAAAGAGTACATCATGCATGTCTGATAGTATGTCATAGTCTGCCTCCCCATTTCTGCAAGAAAAGGAGGAAGGGGCTAACTCTCTTTAAATATGTATAAGGGCTTATTTCTCTAGCTAAATCATGCTTTCAAAGGGCAAGGGATAGCCTTTTTTATACTCCTTTAATGTCCTGCACATAGTTGGATGCTTGGTTAGTGTTTAGTTTTTAGTTGATGTGAGCACAAAATGGAGAGGGTACTAGAACATTGCATCAAATTATAGATAAATTGGCAAAAGGGAGTCCTGAAGTCACCTACTTTAACCATACCCAAAGAACAAATTCTGATAGCCATGAGATATCAAAATGAGGCCATCCAGCTTTTGCCTGAAGACTTCTGGTCCACAGGGAATTTACTGCTTTATAAGGCTTTTCATCACAATTTTAGACAACTCCATTAAAGGGAAAGAGATGAAGGGAAGCATTTGTGTAATGCCTAGTGTGTGCCAGACTCTGTGCTAAGCCCTTTTGTAAATGTTATCTTCTTTGAACTTTACAGCAACCTTGGGTGGTCAGTACTATTATTATCCCCATTTTACAGTTGAGAAAACTAAGGCAGACAGATTTAAGTGATTTGCCCAGGGTCACATGACTAATAAGTGTCTAAGGCAAGATTTGAACTTGTTTTCCCTATTTCATGTCTATCACTCTATCCACTGCTTTACCAGCTTCCTTATATTCAGTTCAATGGAATTCAACAACCATTCATTAAGTACTTGCGATGTACCAGGGCCCTTAGAGATACAATGATGGAAAGGAAAACCAACCCTGCCCTCAATGAGCTTACACTTTATTGGGTGGAAACACAAGTAAATATAAGATAAAACCCTAAGAAACAGGGGTGGGGGTGGGAAAGGGCAAAAATAGAGGATCTAATTAACAATTTGGAAGATTCAATAAATTTACCTCCCCTGTACCTTCCATCCATTGCTTCAAGCTTTAGTGTTTTAAGTTTTTTTTAATTGTTATCACTTCAGATATTTGAAAACAGCTACCATATGTAATAGAAAGAGCAATTCATTTGGAATCACAGGACCTGGATTGGAATCTGAAATTTTTTATTTACTGATTTGCACAGGAGGTACTTCCTGTGCCTAGACTGCATTCTGTCCACATGTCACTTGTTGAAATATTTTCCTTTTTGGCCTAGATCAAGTACACAATTTTTCATGAAATCTTTTCTGATTCCCTTCCCTAGAAAATGGTTTCTCTCTTCTCAAATTTTTTGTGAAAATGGAGCAAGCATGTATTAAGTGCCTAATATGTGCCAGGTACTGTGCTAAGTATAAATATCCCTCCCACATCTTGGCTTTTCCCATTGAGGTTTGGATTATTATTTTTTTTAATTTAAATTATAAAGATATTTTATTTTACCAATTACATGTAATAACAAAATTCCACATGAGTTTTCTAGGGTTTTATGATCTGAATTGTTTCCCTTCCCCCTCCCAAAGTTGGCAAGCAATTTGTTTAGGGCTATACTTGTATTATCAGGCAAAACACATTTCTATACTGATCTTTTTTGTAAGAGTATAATCATATTAAAACCAAAATCCCAAATAAACTAAAGAATCACATGTTTTGATCTGCATTCTGACTCCAAACAATTCTTTCTCTGGAGGTGGATAGCTTTTTTTGCATAAGTCCTATTGTTGAGGGTTGGCATAAGAACTTAGATTGGAATTAACACATTATATGCTTCCATAATTATTTATACATGTATTACTTACCTTTGTCTCCAAATTAGATTATAAACTCCTAAAGCCATGGACAGTGTTGTTTTTAGTCCTTGTATCTCAAGTTGTTTACTTATAGTTAAAATATGAAAAAACAAAACAAAACATCGAATTGAGTGTTCTCTGGGTTAAGCATTCTCAGGTCTCTCAACCAGTCCTCTGATGCCATGGCTTTATATCCCTTCTCCATCACAACTATCTGCTTCTGACTCTGTTCCAGACTATCAATGTCAATCTATACTCCATTAAGTCATTAAAGTGATTTTCTTAAAGCTAAGATGCAATCATGTTACTAAACTCCAGAGACTCCTTATTCTCTCCAAAAAATCCTTTGACACTCAAAGCCCTTCATATCCTAGCCCCTGTTACTTCTTCAGTCTTATTACACTTTAACTTTCCTCTATGGACTTTTCAATCCAGTGACCCCCAAACTCTTGGCTGTTCCCTAAACAAGGCATTCCATCTCTCAGGTCCCAGAATTTTCTTTGACTATCCCTCATACATGGAATGCTCTCCCTCCTCTGCTTTGACAACTGACTTCCTTGGGTCTCATTAAACTAAGATCCAACTGGAAGCCTTCCCCAACTCCTCTTAATTCTAGTGCCTTCCTTCTATTATTTCCCAATTATCCTTAATATATCTTTTTTTGTTGTTGTGTCATTTGAGTCATGCTCAATGTGGTGTGGCTCCATTTTACATTTTCTTTGCAGAGAGATATAGGAGTGGTTTGCCTTTTCCTTCTCCAGATCATTTTAAAATGGGGAAACTGAGACAAACAGTGACCTATATCACACAGCTAGTGTCTGAAGGCAGATTTCAACTCCGACCAATCTTCCTGACTTCAAGCCCAGCACTCTTATCCTCTGTGCCACCTAACTTCCTTTGTATATATTTGTTTGCAGTTGTCTCCCCCATTAAATTAAAATGAGCTCTTTGAGGGCAGGGACCATTTTTAGCTTATTTTTGTATCCCAGTGCTAAGATATAGCCTGCTACATGATAGGTGCTTAATACATCTTTATTGATTTTTTGATTTCCAAAGATTTGGTGCCTAGAACTGAAAACAATATTCCACTTGTGTCTGATTAATAATAACAACATAGTACTTTAAGATTTGCAAAGTGTTTTATATTTGTTATCTCAGTGACCCTCCAGCACCCCTGGAGGTAGATGCTACCTATCATCATTCCCATTTTAGCATACACAGGAAGAGATAGAATCCCTAAGAAGTTAAATGAGTTGTGCAGGGTCATATAGTTGATGTCTGAGGCAGGATTCAAACCCACGTCATCTTGACTTAAAGTCCCACATTCTATCAACTAGCTGCTATGATAGGGGAAAAGTAGAGCAATAAGGTCACTTCTCTGTATAAAACTAGAAGTAATTATTTCTCATTAGTCATTTTCAGCATTTGTCATCTGAAATACAGCAAATATGATTTTATTTTCCATAATCCCTCAGCTAGTTTTATTTTTGATACCTCTGTATTTTTTTTCTTAATTACTTAAGGGAGCAGAAAACCCCCCACAAAACCTAATAGCTCTAAGCTAGCCAGATGTGGAATTAAACAGTCATTAAAAGAGGGGTAGATGGGAAAAGAACCTACCACCCCCTCCAAAGAGTAATCAGCAAGCAATACACAAATCCCCAAGGGTGTAATTAAAAAAAACTTCATGAAATAAGTGGGGAAATTTTTAGACTGTTGAGCTCCAGCTGCTGTTAAGTCCAATCTTTTTGTATTGGGTCATTTGGAATGATGTGGTAAACCTTGGTCATTAACCTCTGCCTCTTATGGGGCTTTAACTGATGTTATAACTGTACAGCTGTGGGTGGTTGTTTTTATAGACATATTCCTTGCATTATTTACTCTGCAGGATATCTTAGGCCTTTATTTTTCTTCATTCTCCACCGCCACTGAACATTCTACCCCTTTTCTATGAAACTAAGCCATTGAGTTTTATTAAAACAACAACCCATTGGGTGTTGGGATGCAAAGGAGTTATTGTTATGCCAATAAACCAATCAGAGACAACTAAAGTGATATTTATTAGACTTCTCAATACTTCCAACAGGTCTAGGAACATCCTACAGATGTTTGTGATTTTCTAGCCCAATAATTATATGTTTGTATTGATTGTATTTGTGCTGTCAAGAAGAAAGTGGTGTTTGGGGGCAGAGGAAGGGAGAAGGAAGGAGGGAAGGCCCCCAGTGAAATGTTGCTTTACAGAAGATAAAACACCTTCTAATTTTTTCCACTACTTTCTTGTGAAATGTACAAATGGAGCAGAAAAAGAGCCACAAGAAGAAGAATGTTAAGTAGGTATCTGTGTCAGGTTATTTATCCCAGCTTATGTTACCTCCAAAAGCATTATTTTAAAAAAATATTTTTTCTCTTTCTCTGGCACTGAGCTGGATATTGGACTAAGTGGGTTAGATAGATGCTATCTCTGAAGTTGGTTTCCGTGGTTAGTTTTACGGGACAAATTCCTGTGTAATCTCTCTATATCATTAGTACCATTCTAATTACTCATAATTACAAATTCCATTGAGCATCTCTAGTCTTCTGGGCTTTGGGCAACACATAATCCCTGTCTAAATGGAATTGATTTACCTGGGATAAAAAAAAAAATCAAGCCCATGCAAGTCGTGCATTTATCAAATACTTTTAACCAAAGAACTCGATGCACTCTGTACACAGTGCCCAAATAATTTTTATAGAATCTGTGAAGTCTAGAGAGCCTGCCATTTTGTTCTCCTAATGGGGAAATAATTGGAGGTGCAAAAAAGGTGATGTTTCATTTCTATGGTAGTGAGTCACTAGTGAGATTTCTCTGAGGCTGACTTAGCCTGATTTCCTTATTCTTCCTATTGGACCAGGCTTCTCCCAAGTAAGAACGCTCCGATGTTCTGATGATTTCTTCCGTCTCCTGAATTCTCTTCTGGTTTTATATATATATCTTTTTCTACTGTGCCTTCATATTGTTAATGAGAACATGAAGAAGTGAAAAGAAAGAGAAGAGAATGACCCAGAAATGCCAGCTCTTAGGAAGCAATCAGCAGTCAGTGGCACGGTGGGAGTTAGCTGCCCTCAAGGAGCTCACAACCTAATAGGAGACACCTAGAATCTTTTAATTAAAAAACTGACCAAGATCAAGCAGTAGTTTTCAACATAGGCTTACATGTCATATACATATCAACTCTTGACTCATCATCATTTGGAGTACCATATTACTCAGCTGGGTTGGACTGGCTGACCTCTGCTGGGCATAATTTCATTTAATCCACTTGAATATTTGTCACTCTTAGAAATATTCTAAGAGGAACCAGGGAATAGATTCTGGATTAGCAAACTATGATGTAGGGCCAAATCTTGCTGCCCAAGTTTGGCTGAATGGCTGGTAAACTAAGAATGGTCTAAAAAACCAAACCCAAACACCAGAAGCTAGATTTGACCCCCTGGCCTATATAATGCACCCATCGTGCACAAAATTGATGACCTTCCTTAATGACCTGCTTAGGAAAGGTTGATCTTCAAACAGACACTCCTTGGAATGACCAAAATGCAAACTGGGCTTCATACTGGGCGACACTTTGCTGTTCATTTATGGGAAGCCAGTGTGATACAGTGGAAAGACATGGAGGAGATAGAGTGATATGGGGAAATGAGCACTGGATTTGGATATGCTCCCAGGCTCAATTTACAAAGCCATTGATAGCATCCAGGGCAAGGAAGGCATGATTAGATTAGCTAGATGGCCCAATGGATAGAATACCAGTCCTGGAGTTGGGAAGACCCCAGTTAAAATCCAACCTCACATGCTTACTCTGTCTTCACTGTGTGATTTTGTGCAGGTCACTTAACTATTTTTGCCTCTGTTTTCTCATCTGTAAAATGAGCTGGAGAAGAAATGGCAAACCAGTCTTGTATCTTTGCCAAGAAAATCACAGAAAGGGGTCACAAAGAGTCAAATGTGACTAAAACACTTAACAAAAGGTTGGATGATGACTCTGAGTGTCGGTAGGCTATTTAGGAGATTCTTTTCCAGGTGTAGGTAGGAGTGATCTCTCAAGTCCATTTTAACTCTGAGATTCTGTAAGTAGAAGACCCAAGTTCATGCCCTGGCTTTGCCTCTGAAGAGTGGCTATGTGACCTTGGGCATGTCAGTGGGTCTCCACAACCTCATCTGTAAAAATAAAGAGTATGGAGACCTATTACTTCATAGGTTTGTTGTAATGATCAAATTAGATAATTTGCATAGAGCACACTTGTTACTACTAAGCATCAGCTATTCTTCTCAGAGGAATAGCTTTTGTTGCTGTTAGCCCCAAAATAGTGATAGAATCTGTTAAAATATGTAAAGCTGATGCTTCAGTGACTGAGAGCTAAGAAAGATGTCCTGCCTACTTAGAAGCTGTCCCTTGTGATGTAAAATGAAAGAGGATATAGGGAATACCCATTTGGTCAGGGTCAGGGTTGAGCAGAGATGCGTCATAGAACAAGTGACCTTTTCTGGATGAGTTAGAAGGGAAGAGAAAAAGAGGAAACAACTTCATGTGCAAAATCACATGTGACATTTTTATTATTATAACAGCAGAATTGGGTCAGCTGAATGGTCCCTTCAGTCTAGCACTCTCTCTCTCTCTGACAATGGCATCAAGGAATGTTTTGTGTGATTATTATTATTAAATATTATTAAATGCCTACTGTGTGCCAAAGGGTAAAGACAGATTTAAATACCCTGGATTTCTTCCCCTTATCTTGTCATAGACCTTTCAGCCATAAAATGATCAGAATGTTTCTTGAACCTAGTTATATTTTCCTTATGGTATTAACAAGCAACAAGACCTAGAAGGAGGAGGCAGAGGAGAACAGAGTGCACTGGGAGAAAAGAGAGGTTTGGGGTGCACCTGGAATCTGCGGATCCACAAAGAAGAATATACAGCCTTGGGCCAGCAACTGGTACCTGTTAGGACTCTTTAGAATCTTGGTTGCTTGAACCACTTAGAGAGGGGAGACTTTTGAGCCAAACCGAAGTAGGAAAATTTATTGTTTAGATTTTCCCCATATTACCCCATTAATACTCTTCCTACCACCACCAGGTTTTCAGTCTTTTCTACTCTGATGCCCTGTAAGACTACTCTGATGCCCCTCTAGCCAAAACTAGTCTTTTAAAAAGTGCCTACTATGTGTCAGGCACAGTTTGAAGTCCTGGGAATACAGAGAAAGGTTAAGCTAGTCCCCACTCTCAAAGAGCTTATAGTCTAGTGGGGAAGACAGCATGACCCTATAAGTCTGGTAGTGAAAGCATTATTATGCCCATTTTATAGAAGAGGAAATCAAGGGTTCAAGAAATATTAGGGACTTTCTAAATAGTCAGTTTTTTAGTATCAGCAGCAAAGTTGAACTCAGACCTGCCAAAACTGGTGCTCTTTCTATCATCTTGTGTTGCTACCTGGGGAAGAAAGAGCTAAATAAGACATAATTTTAAGGCTATCTGTAAACTTTAACTTGGTTGTTGGTATATAGGCAGCTAAGTTGTATGCTTGACCCAGAGTCAATCAATCAAACAGTCAACATTTAGTAAGTGTTTACTATGTGCCAGGTATAGTGTTAAGCTAAGGGAGTCAGGATGATCTGAGTTCAAATCCAACATAAGACACCTTGGGCACATCATTTAATTTCAGTTTGCCTCTATTTTCTCAACTCAAAAATGGGGATAATAATAGCACCTACTTCTCAGGGTAGTTTCAAGGAACAATGACTAAATATTTGTCAAGGACTTGGCACAGTACCTAGCACATGGTAGGTTAGCTATTGTCACCATCACCGTCATTACTCTAAATGTGAGATCCTTGTCCTGTTTGATGAGCAAGCAGACACCCGGAGGAGTCAAATCTCAGCAATTTTGATAACTAATAAATGGCCTGAGTGTTCCACTTGGGTTCTCCTGGTGTCAGGAGAGAGCAAGGAAGACCACCAGCCTGATGGGTAGATTGCTTGTGGCAAACTTATGGGAACCCTGGATAGGAGAGCTGGATGGTGCTGTGGATAGAGCATTAGGCTTAGAATCAAGAAGACTCATTTTCATGAGTTCAAATCCAGCTTCATATACTCATTAGCTGTGTAGCCTTGGGTAAGTCACTTAACCTTGTTGGCCTCAGTTTCCTCATTTATAAAATGAGCTGGAGAAGGAAATGGAAAACCACTCCAGTATCTTTACCAAGAAAACCCCAAAATGGGGTCCCAAAGGGTTGGCTATAGCTGAATGACAGCAACAAGGGTAGGAATCACCCAAGATGGGCATAGTCAGACTGTAATCTGTTTTGTTGGAAGGAAGAAAAAGACTGAGGAGCTCAAAAATCTAATTGAGTATTTGGATGTTGTCATATGGGGAATTAAATATTATGTAGAGAGAAGTATTAGAAGATAAAGCTGTAAAGATAGAATCAGATGATGTTAGAGCTACAAATACCCTTAGAGAACATCTTTAATCCAACTGCCCCATCCCATTTTCCAGATGCTCAGAGCAGTAAAGTAACTCACTCAAGATCACAAAGCGTGGAACCCAGATTCAAATTCTGACTTTCTGATTCTGTGTCAGAAGTACTCTTTCCAGTGCATTGGGGCTGTAATGAAGGACCTTGAATGCCAGGCTCAGAAGTTTGGTCTTTATTCTCTAGGGAATTAGTTATTTAATGGTTTTGAGGAGGGGAAGGGGCACAATGGATGAAGTTTTATGCCAGTTAACCTGGCAGCAGTACACAGCATGGCCTGAAATGTCTTCCAGAAGGAGGCTCCATTCACTTTTCCACCCTAGTAAACCTTGAAGGCTCATGTAATAAAGATCTGAGGAACTTTCACAGAAATGTCACTGCTTTCAGTGGATTCCAGACTTTCCCTTTGGGGTCCTCCACTGACATTACTTGGTAGCAGGGAAAGCTTGAATGGGGACTCTGTTGGGAAAGGACTCACTCAGGGGATGGAGACTATTTTCTTTACAAGAAAGAGAAGTGTAACCACTGAACGTCACTCCTGTTACTGTCCATAAATCTCAGAAGAAGCCACAAAGGTCGTGCCTTTTAAGGAACAGGAGGAAGGAAGGAGGCAGCTCGTTTTTTCCATGACAGAAAAAGAAGCACTTTTTTTTCCATAAAGGAAAAAAAAAAGAAGGAAGCTCACTGATGTGAGATCTACCTGATCTGAGTACTCTGGATAAAAAGCTATAAAAGGACATGGAAGGTCAGAGGTGTCTCTTGGTGATGTAAAATGTTTCCCACATTTGCCTCAGTCTCTCTTCTCTAGGAAGAGCCAAGATTTCAGGTAGGGTAGTTCTGAGGAGCAGAGCTATAGCCCTAATATGGTTCCTTTAATTGAAATGATATCTCAGAGGCTCTTTTGTGAGTTTCTTTAGGGCTGTCTTTTGCCTTTCTCTGTATTCCTTAGCACAGTCCTAGGCACAGTGACTAAACAGTGCTTGTTCAGTCTTTCATTTGTGTCCAATGTTTCATAACCCTATAAATTCATGGGGTTTTCTCAGCAAGGACACTGGAGTGGTTTGCCATTTCTTTCTTCAGTTCATTTTACAGATGAGAAAACTGAGGTAAACAAGGTCAAGTGACTTGACCAGAGACCCACAACTAGTAAATGTTTGAGGCCAGATTTGAACTCAGGAAAAAAGAGTCTTCTTAATTCCAGACCTGGTACTCTATACACCTTGCTGGTACAGAGTAGGTGTTTAATCAATATTTACTGCCTGACTGACCATTAAATATCCTGACCACTCTGCCCAAGCTAGAGTTGGACTAAAATACTTCCCTTCAGGGACTGTGGCATAGTGGCTAGCATGCCAACCTTAGCATCGAGATTGGAATCCTGCCTCGCTATATAGCTGTATGACATTGGGAAGATTATTTTATCTCAGGCTATTCATCTGTAAAACAGATAGGACAACAGCAGCACCCACCTCATGGAGTTGTTGCAAGGATCAAACAAGGTGATGTCTATGTAATGTTTTGAAAACCTTGAATAATATATAAATGTAAGTGTTTTAGATTTAGTAGTAGAAGAGACTTTGGAGGTCATAGAGTTTTATAGCTGAAGAAATTGTAGCCCAGAGATATGAAGTGAGGTCACAATCAGCAAGTGTCTGAGGCAGGGTCCAAACCCAGATTGCCTTGACTCCAAGTCCAGTGCCCCATCTCCTACATTTTATTGCTTCTCTTGATATTTTACAATACAACTATTAACTATTTGAAGAGAAGCCTCAGGATAGTGACTGTAACACTGGGGCAAGTTATAGCACAGCCTGGATAGGTAGAGGGCCTGCAACGTAGACCCCCAATGTATTTCCCATATATTCCATGACATAATTCTCAGGTATTCCTGCCCTCCCCTTCAGAAATCCATTGAGTTGTGGGTAGCTGCTGCAGTTCTAAGAAAGAAAGGGAAAAATGAAAGAAAGGAAGGTAGAAAAGGAGGAAGGAGAGGAGGGAAGAAAGGAAGCAAGTTGAGATGGAGGAAAGAGAAGAAGGAAGGAAGGAAAGATGGAAGGAAGGAGGGAGGGAGGCTGGAAGGAAGGGAGGGAGAAAGAGGAGGGAGGAAGGGAGAGGAGGAAGGAGAACAAACTAGAAAAATCTAGGGGTTGGAGGTTAATAGGAAGGGTAAAGTCATTTCATAATGATTTGGGGCAGGTTCTGATAGGGGAAGATGTTCCCAAAGAGACTGTGGTCCAGTTAGTCTGCAATCATTACTGGAGAGGAAGCCAGACATTCTAAATCAGATCAGGGCTCTGTCCTCTCTTTCTTTGAATGGATAAGAACACCTAGGGAAATCCAGAACTCACATGGATTTGGAAATTCCATGGTGATGATACTTACAGATTCTCTTGATGCCAATCTATCTGGTCTCAACCACTTACTAGCTCTATGATCCTGGGCAAGTCACATAACCTTTTGCCTCAGTTTCCCCATCTGTAAAATGAACTTGAGAAGAAAATGACAAATCACCACAGTACATTTACCAAGAACACTCCAAATGGAGTCACAAAGAATCAGACAAGATTGGAAAAAACCTGTCATATAAATTATTTTCTTGTTAAACTGGACTGTTCATTTGTTCCTGATCTTACCATGCTATTTCCCATCTTCCTGCATTTACCTATACTCTCTTGCCTAAAACAAACTCCCTGTGTCTACTTATTAAAAGCTGTTTCTTCTTGCAATACTCATTTTGGGTTCTGGGTCATTCAGGAATCCTTCCTTGATCCATCCTCTGCCCTCAGAAAGAAGTGTTTCATACCTTGTTAAAACTTCTATGCCAGTCTGTTTGATCTCCTATGTAGCGAATCATATCCCAATTTTTATAGAAGTCATCAGGGTACTTATCACATCCTCCCACTCATCTTAGTATCCATAGTGCTTAGCACAGGAGTTTATACAGGGCACACCAGTTTATTGGGAAGAAATCAGAACCAGAAGAGTCTCAAATAAAGATGAAAATGATCTCTCATATTGCTGAATTCAACAAATAATTCAAACAAAGATTTAAAAATTAAATTTAATAATATTTAATAGCACCCCTACTATGTGCGAGTTTCCTGTGCAAAGACCTGGCTTAATTCCTTGGTCATTTAAAAACTATTAAGATAAATCATTCTGGCAACACCTATAAATCTTGCCTTGTCAATTAGACCTAGTAAATTTCAAGGAAGAAATCCATTTTCCTAATAAAACTACCCTTGAAAAAACCCCCATGTTAATGCTAATACATTCTACCCTCATTATGACATCAGCCTGGGAGCCAAACCATTTTGCATGTAATAAAGAGTTGTTTTTATGATGAATGGGGATTATATTGGCAGTTTAATTGAGTTAGAAGCCAAGGTACATGAGGGTGTGTGCACAAAGAAGGCAATAAAAGAAAGCTGTTGGATAAGATTGGAAAGCACTAGGTTAATTTAATACCAATTCCGTGCTTTTAAGTATATTTTACCAAATTGTCAGATGAAATATAGGGGAAACACACACACACACACACACACACACACACACACACACACACACACACACACATTATGTCTAGATCTGTGATATCACGAACAAGCTTTACAAGTGTATTGCAACCTAGGATCTTGGCACCGAAAGATTATCTGACATGTCCACAGACTTAGTATATGTATAGACACAACATTTGAATTCAGATCTCTCTGACTACAAGACTAGATCTCTATCCACTATGGCATACTGCCTTTCATATGCATATTCGTGTTACTCCCATTATCTTTGAAAAAGTCTGTGTTTGGGGAAAATGGTGAAGAAATAAATAGAAGGGGAAAATTAGGGACTAATTTGGCTTAGGAACTAAATGAAATGTTGATGTGGTTGGGATCTGGTGCTGATGGTCTTCCATTCAATAGTTCTATTTCAAATGAATTTTTCTTTCTTTTGAAAAAAAATTTTTGCATGGTTTGCATTCATTTAAAAAGAAAGAGGAATATTTCTGTGGCCTTTGGTTTGGCATTCCACGTGGCTTATTCAATCCCTTGCTTCATGCTCTGGTTTAGCCAGATTTCTAAACTACATGAAAAGCTTGGCGTCCCCACTGGTTAGTCAAATGAGTGGTCTCAGTACAAGTCAGAAGGGAAGCTATTGATGTCTCTTCTCTTTGATCTATTGTAGTTCAACTGAGGAGTGAAACTGCTGACTGAAAGTTAATATGGAAAGGACATGGAATGAGTAAATACTATTAAGAAGAATTGGGCTGTTTTGAGTGATTAGTGTCCAAGTTGTGCTGTGGTGAAGCGTTCTTTAAAATTAGCTGGTTGAAACGTGCTTCTAAACTTTTCTCATCAACAGCCTTTTTTTTTTTTTTGGTTATGAATGAATCAGATGCTTGTTTGCTAGCATCCTAAAATGTTAAGGATATATGTATATTTAGCTTCTAATACATATTTTAAGCCATTTTATCTTTCCCATAGTTGATTTTTTTGTCCAGTTTCCAGTTTAATAAGAATTTCACAAAGTAGGAAAATGGTGGATTGTTTTTTCTCTCTGGTTTTGTTTCCCACCCTACCACCCATTTTTTTTTTTTGAAGTCAGCACTCTTAACGATTTTCCTCCTTGGTTAGTCAATAGCTTATGTGAGCAATGCACATAACAGCATTTACCATACCATGTCTATTCAAAATATTTTTTTCCTATAAAATTTCCCATGGATGCCAAACAACCCATTTAGAATATGAACCATCAATATTGAAAAATACTGCCATCTTTAAGGCTTTTTTTTTTCCAAGGGAGTTGGTCACAAGTGGAAGAATAGTTGTGATTGTCAATAGGAGAATCTGCTTAGAAGCACAAATTTAGAATTGTAGACCCTTTGAACATAAATTTAGTGTTGGAAGGGATCCCGAAGGTTGTCTAGCTCAGAGATGTCAAACTCATGGCCAAATTCACAAAACTCCCAAGTGCATCCTGAACCAGATTAAAATATAAGTGGGAAATGTTTAACAAAATTAAGACTGTTAAAATGGGGACAGGGGGCAACTTTAGTCCTTGTAAAAGGGCTCCCTTCCACTAATTTCTGTACTCTGAGCATGCCATTTAAATGTTTTGCCATTTTATGTCTCTGAAACAACTAGGGCAAGTGTTTTCATTGTCAGTGTAGCCCAGCTTGATTATAGCTCTACTCCCTGGAATATTGAAGGCAAAGAGTCTAATTCACAAATAATATCTATGGTGGTCTGCTCAAACCTACTATTTGACTAGAGATGTATCACTACTCTTGGTTGGTCCCAAATCAGAATTCTTCCAATTGTAGGAGTGAGGGGAAGAAGAGGTATAGGAAACATGGGATGTGGGGAGAGAAGGGATCTCAAAAGCCATCTAGTCCAACACCCTCATTTGTCAGATAAGGTAAACGAAGCCAAGTTCACTCAGGAAAGTAAGTAGCAAAGCCAAGGATTTGAACTCCAGTCCTCCAACTTCCAATCCAGTGCTCATTCCACTCCCCAATGCTATTCTTTTTGTTCCTTCTCTTTCTTCTAGGCAGGATCTTGTACTGAGTAGGCAGCTAATAAACTGTTGTTGAATGGAATCGATTGCTTTGCTTTGAATTCCCTTCTATCCCTCCCATCCAACATTTGTTTTGCCATTTAAAAATGGCCAATGGCATTCGGAAGATTTTGCCAGTGGCCCATGGAAATTTGACCATAAAAACAGACCAGTTTTCGTTGTTGCTGCTGCTGAATTTTTAAAAATGAGTTATCTCATGCAACTAGGCAGAAGGACACTGCCGACAGGTCCCTGATCACCAGCAAGATTCTTGCTTCAGTAATTCCCAGCAGCCGGCATGATAATGAAGCCATTTTTATGTAAATGGACTCAATAGTTTATATTTTTGCTGCCTCCAGAGGGATGCAGTGCTTTACTCTTGAATTCCAGATGAACTGTTGGGAATTCGAAAAATGGGTGGACAAGAGCTATCCACTCTTCCTCTCCCCCATCCCAGTGGAAAACCAGGTGTAGATTACCTGGAAGTTCCTGTCATTCATCCGAGTTTTTGTCACTACAGATGCAGGAGTTTCTGTCAAAATATAGTCCCACTGAAATTCAGTGGAAACAAATCGGGGCTGAACACATTTTAAGGTTAATTAAGAGAGGAGAAGTGGGATGTTGCAGCAGTGTGGGGACTGTAGCTGTCCATTGTCTCTTGCACTAAAACCTGCAGTGCCTGGGCAGAATTAATTAGTTGAACCTGCAGCAGCCGAACAGTTGTAGCATCACCTGGAGGAGACTTGGCATGAATTAGCACTGGATTATCCCTGGAGCCTGACCTGTTAAATGCCCTGTCTAGCAAGTGTAAGCATGTGTCTGCCAAGATGCTGGGGGTGGGGTGGGGGTGAGGGCACATGATGAGGCAGCATTTCGTGTTTTAATTAGATTTGAAAAGCTCAAGTTTGTGCTCACCCAGATATGTGTTTAAGAAGCTATCTGACTTCTGTCTTTGCTTTAATCAGGACACTTAATTGACCTCCCTCTCTTTTCTAATATCTGTAAGGCCACATGTTTTTTACCTTCCTCCAGCAGGGCTCTAATAATTATTTAGGAAGAAATCCTTCAACACTTAAAAGATAGCCAAGAAAATGAATTCCTTCTCCCAGACTCTTTCTGGGCAAGACTGTGTGTGGAGCTTAGGGCTCCAAGGGAATCTTCAGGAAGGAATGAACAGGCTGCCTGCCACCAGAGGTCTCTGTAGCTTCATGGAGGGGGACTACTGAACAGAACTGAATGGGATGGAGGGATGGAAACTCGGGCTTTCCGCTGATCTGGTAAACTCCCAAATTAATAAAGGAGCAATAGCAATGGAAAGAAACTGTGTTTGCTTCTCCAGGGGAGGTATGAGGAGGACCTCACAAGCTGTTCCCTCAATTTCCTGCCTATGTGCCTCAGTATTTATTATTTTTCTTAAAAGTAAAAGGGGTGGTGGGGGAAGGTCTCTCAGGAAAAGAGACCTTTACAGACTAGATTTCCCTGCAATATAGAAGACTGGGCACTTGCATTGTAGAACAAAGGGAGTGGCAGCAAGATCATTTCATTGATCATCTCTGTTTGTATTCAGAAAATGCTTCTTGGCTGCGAGGCACAAACTGAGCATAATTTGCCATAAATGTCAGCACTTCTTCCTGGTCATTGCTGGACCCCCAGCTGTCCAAGCACTGCTCTGTTGAAAGGTCTGCCTACAAGTGATAATTTGCCTTACCATTTGCAGGACTCAAATTTAGAAAGCCAGAAAATTATGGGAAATAAATGGATGCTCAGATGACAACTTTTTCAGATAAGAAAAAATCGGAACAGGAGATGAGGTTAGGAATGAAGTGGTGAATGGCATATTCCAACATCTGCAAGTAGGGGAAGATGGAAATTAGCAACTGTTGCACTTGGAAAGGAGTCATCCAATTTAGCTTAAAACTGACCATTCAAGTCAATGAGGTTTGAAAAAGCCTTCACAGAGAAGTCATACGGTGTAATTGAAACACTGCTGGCTTTAGTTAGAGTCATAGATTCGAATCTTACTTCTGATGCTTAGCTAGGTGACTATAGACAAATCACTTCAGCTCTGGGAACCTCAACTTTACTTATTTGTCAAATGGAGTCATTGGAATAAGCCACTATCTCTGAGCACTGAAGATACATGCGATCAATCTCCTAACAGGGAGATGGTAGATTTAAGGTGCAGAATGTGGCATACAGTTTTAGACACGGTCAGTGTGAGAATTTGTCTTGCTGGACTATGCATATCTGTAGCAGGGTTTTGTTTCTGTTTTTTTATTCCTCATTTGTGGTGACATTTGTAAAAAGTAAAATCAAAGGAAGACCTTGGACTAAGAGATCTTCAAGGACCTCTTGCAGCAATAACATCCCATGACTCAGTTGTTTGCCTAAATTCAGTTAGGACCTCTGGCCTGATGTCATGAGTTCTGTGTTTGGGGAAGATAACTCTCCTTATATTTGTTGAGTGTGACATAAAAAAATGAGGGACTTGATTGATAACAACTCTAACGGAGGTTCTATTCTTATTTTTCTTCTCTTACTGGTAGAGTTCATAGCATATTTTGTAATTTCATGGATGGTAGCAAAAAAGAGACCTTTTAAAGAACCTTTATGGGCTGGCTCTCATATTCATTTTCTGGTGATGACCTATGTGTTTAATTGGCCCATTTGGTGTGGATCTACCATATTTCAAAAGACATTTTTTAAGCATTCTGCATGAATCTCTAATGTCTCATTGGAGGCTTCTTCCATGTGCTAAAGTTCTGTGATTCTATGAATAATAAGTGAGTGCCTGATGAATGGATGGATGGATAGATATCTGAAATGAAACATAATATTTTATTCAGAGAAAATAAGTACCATCTAGGTAAGGAAAATATAGTCAATCCATAATAACATCATAGTAAGCATTTATTGAGAAACTGCTATGTACAAGGCACTGTGCTACACGCTGAAGATGCAAAGAGATATGCCATCTCCTTCCTCAATGTTGAACTAATTTTATTGTTATTAATCATCTAACTGGAGAGTTTGGATTTATTGTTGTTGATATCCCATCTATCCTTTTTTATACCATTACCTTCTGACTTTGAATTGATACCTTTGGCTCCAAGGCAACAGAGCGGTAAGGGCTGGGCAGTTGGGGTTAAGTGACTTGCCCAGGGTCACACAGCCAGGAAGTGTCTGGGGCCATATTTAAACACAACACTGGCCATCTCCAGGTCTGGTTCTTTATTCACTGAGCCACCTTGCTGTCCCTTTTCTTTGTAAATTTCTTTTAAAAAATAATTTCCTTCATCCCATCCATTCTTAAAGCTCTAGCTCAAATCATGTCCTTCATGAAGCCTTTCCCAATCCTTCTGGATGAGAAGGTCTTTCTCCTCAGAGAAGGTTGGACATGACCCAAAATGACTGAATGACAAAATAATGTATTAAGAGCTAACAATAGAAAGTGCTATCGAAGTGCCAAATGGATGGAGGAAATATTGAACACTCGACTTAAAATAATAAAACCCGTGTTCTAGTCCTGCCTCTGCCTCTGACAAGCCCTGTGGATTTCAGTCATTCGTTTCATTTTTCCTCTAAGATTAGTATTTGAATTAGATTATCTCTGAGGTCCCTTCTAGCTCTCGTCTTCACTTGACTCTTCAGTGTTGGGTCAAAAGAACTCAAAGGAGGGGGAGATCCCAGGGGCTGAAGTAGTCAGGAAGACCACAAATGAGATGCTTAAGCTGTAGCTTGAAGGATGTCTAGAACTGGGGGCATTTTAGGTGGATGGACCAATGTCAGCAGAGATGCAGAGGCAAGAAGTTTCAGGGTGGTCTTTTAGGAGAAGGTGAAGAAATCACTTGAGAGTTTGTCTACAGGGGCAGTGGAAGATCAATTAAGATATGAAAGCCACATTAAGAACATTGCACTCAGTCTACAGGCAATGGGAAAGTACAGAAAGTGTTTGATCAGGGAGTGATACATGAAGAGTGGTATCTTAGGAAGAATAATGTGTTTAAGATACACTCAATATGATGAATAGGATTAATCTTAGATATATAGATGGAGTGGGCTGCCACCTAGTGATAGACCCTACTGATTTCCCTAATTGCAGATGCCTGAATTTCTACCATTAGAGATTCATTCTTTTGGGGATGAATATACAATAGGATGGTCCCTTGTTAAGTCTTTGGGGTGGGACTGAAAATGTGTCTTCAAGGATGTGTAGGGGAGATGAAGAAGTAGTGAAAGCAATCCCTTTTTTTGTAATTTTATCTGAAAGTAATATCTAACTTGTAGTTGTATCCTTCAACTTAAAATATACTTTTCAGTATGGTGTGTGCCTTTTTCTTTTGTACCTCCTAGAAGCTTGCACATAGAGAATATGGACTGACTGAATTACAAGTATATGTACTATGTAGTCTCTAGTTTATAGCAGGATAGCTAGGTGATGCAGTGGATAGAGGACTGGGCTTGGAATCAGGAAGATTCATTTCCGTGAGTTCAAATCTGTTCTGAGACACTTACTAGTGGTTTGATCCTGGGCCAGTCACTTAACCCTGTTTGCCTCAGTCTCTTCATCTTCTCCAATGAGCTGGACAAGGAAATGGTAAATCACTGTGATGTCTTTGCCAAGAAAACCCCAAATGGGGTCATGAAGAGTCAGCCATGACTGAAAAGACCAAACAATAATAGTCTGAATCATGGCAATGTGATATAGTGTGGATGGCATGCTGGACCCAGAGTCTAGAATCTTGGGTTTGAATGTCGCCTCAGTCTAGTCACATGATCATGGCTCAAATCAGTTTCAAGTGGAAATAATAATACTATATTCTTTAGCCCTGCATAGAAATTATAAGTAAGATGCTTTGTATACCTTCATAAGCTATAGAAAGGTGAGCTCTCATTATATTACCCTTAGCTAAGTAGCCCCTAAATTGAAGGATCCTCCAGGAAAGGAAGGGGTCTCTGATGAGCTTTTCATTTTTACTAAACAATGGGGTGAAGAGCCCTTTATGAAACTTTTGTGGATGGGCCCAGATTTTTAATTCACACCACTGTATAAGGAGCAGCGGTAACAGATCAAGAACCTGGAAACATCTTTTATTTTACAATTGAATTGGCAGTTTTTTCATTATCTTGGATTTATGCACTGTTATGGTAAATCAAGAAATTATGTATCATGCATTACGGCCCATTGGCTGTCAGCAGCCCAAATTTGGCCAGGCCTCAGCAGTTTTCTTATTCCAAGGTAGATATTTTATTAAGTGTATATAATAGGTTCCCCTCCTCCCTTTAAATCCAATATTTTCTTTAAAAACAGGCTTAATATTGGTTCTTTGAATGGTATTTACAGATAAGTTTGGTACTTCAGCTCAGAGTTTGTAGCTCTTGGTCTGTAAAATGTAACACTATTATCAGGGAGTAGGAAAAAGAATTGATCTTTGGGTCAGAAACTCTAGCCAGAGTTTTAGTTCTAGCTGAGGCACAGAATAGATGTCTATCCTGATGCAACTCATTTACCTCAGTTTCCTCATCTGTAAAATGAGGGAGTTAGACTGGAAGAACCTGAAAGTCATGTTTGGCTCTGAAATTCAATGAGTCAATGATTCTTTTCACAGATTAATGCACGAGGCGGAGAACTGACAAAGATGCTGGGGGTAAACCAAAGCCTTAGTGAACATTTCCATTATGAGAAAGAGATAAATGGCTCATTAGAGGCCTGTCCTCCGGAAAAGTGTTCCTTGAACATCAGAAATATCACCTGCCAGAATGCTGGAATTTACAGATGTACTTTGCAGGCTCCAGGAGAAGAAAACAGTCCAAGTGACATAGTTTTCCTGAAAGTGGCAGGTATGGTGATTTATGACAAATTGCATTTATTGTAATCAACACGTACTGCAGACCCACTGTATGCACAACATTATGCTAGGTACTAGGATATAGTAGGTGAATCCAAGAGAAGTTATGTTTATAATCTAAGGATAAGGTATCAGGGCATTTTCCCTTCATAAGATGTATTGACTTTAATCTGATGTTAAGGACAGAAAAGGCACCTTGGTGACACAGTGGACAAAATTCTGGGCTTGGAGTCAGGAAGACTCATCTCCCTGAGTTCAAACTTGGCTTCAGACAACTACTAGTTGTGTGACCCTGGGCAAGTTACTTTACCCTGTTTGCCTCAGTTTCCTTATCTGTCAAATGAGTTGGAGAAGGAAGTCACAAACCACTGCAGTGTCTTTGCCAAGAAAAAGGGGTCATGAAGAGTTGGACTTGATTGAAAAACAACTGGAATGATACCCAATGATAATGGTGCTGATGTATAGGCAAGAATAGAAATGGCAGAGGTAGATTTTTTTTAGATTGAGACAAATACTTGGGATAATAATAGCCCTTTTACTGAAGGAAAAAACGAAATCCTAAACAAACTATTTTTATTTTTAATTGGAAGGCTGCACCATGGAGCATGAAGATGACAAGTTTAAGAAATACCGAGCTGAAATTCTCTTACTGTTGGTTCTTGCAATGTTCTATGTATTTCTCATCGTTTTTACCTGTGTAAGTATCTTTAAGAAGTTCAGTTCCATCCAGGAAACATTTATTAAGTGTTGATGATGTTCAAATCACCATGATAGGGGATGAGGATAGAAACATTTGTTATTCTTTTAAGAAAAAAAAACAAAATTTTAAAAGGTGATTAGGGAGATATTCATCCAAATCTAGTTCACTAATAACAGGCAAAAAAGATGTTGGGAGGGAAGTGTTAAACTCATTTGTGTGTTTGTGCACATATGTATGTGGTGTGTGTGTGCACTTATGGACCTATGATTTTACTAACATATGGAACTCCAAGTATGGAAACCTCTTCCACCAATGTAGAAAGGTGATTCATCCTTCACATCCTTAGTGAGTTGCCCGGGGCACTGAAGGACTAAGTATCTTATCCCTGGCCACCCAACCAGTACTAATTAGAGTTAGGACCTTAAATGGGGTCTTCTTAACGCCAAAGCTAGCCCTATATTCCCTACACTGTGCTACATACTTCTGTTTCTAATAAGCAATAGAAATAGCTTGTCTCTATTTTCATTCTGAATGCAGCACACTTTGATTTCCACAGGGCTTGGAAATCATTTCAGGAAACTTATCATCTCAGCCATTATTGTGATGATAAAACAAAATCATGTATTTGAATATCCTTTGAAACAAAGCCAAAGATTACTGGACAAATGCAAAATTGTCTGTAGTCATTAGTAAATCACAATCACAATCACAATCAGAGCTCTGGAAAAGTCAATCTTATTCAAGGGACCAAACATTTTTTTGGATACCTACTATGTGCCAAGCACTGTTGGGAAGAAAAAGCACCATGTGAAACATGGTCAGTCCTTATTAATTCCCAGAAGCCTAATCTCAGCAGGGGGAAATAATGTGCATGCACATGTGTACACACACACACACACACACACACACACACACACACACACATCACAAAGATAAGTCCTGCTAGAAGACAAGCAGCACATGAAAAGAGAGTAATGTGCCCACTATTTTGCATGTGATGTGTTTCTGTGTATGTGTGTATATTCCCTATGACTGTTATTCAGAAAATGAGTTTGCATAATGATATAATCCATGACACCCATCTGGAAGAAATCCATCATTCCCAGGACAGTGGTGACAGTCCAAAATGAGGACAGTAGTAGAGATGAGAAGGAACTAGGGCTTAATGAATTTTATGTAACTGGGGGATTATACAAAAGTTGTCCCCCTGAAAGACCACATGTGTGAGCTCACTGACCTGGCATTTTGGGGATATACCTTTCAACTTCTGGAAGGTCTCATGTTACTTAGCACTGAAAGGCTCAAGCTTTGAGATGATGAAGCAATCCACTTATTGGCCACCAAAAGCATTGGCTTTTCTTGCCTAATGACCAGTTAGGACCTTTAGCATTCTCAAAGTGCCCAGCAGCTGAGCTGGCACACATGGGCCACTGGAAGCAGGCAGAAAGGGTCTGCATAACCCCTTCCTCCCCCAATCACATATTTGCCACATGCTCAGCAAAAATGTTTGGTGAAACTATAATTGAATACATGATTTTTTTCCCTCTTTTTTTTTCCTTTCCTCTTGGGCCACATGGTGAGCTTCCTTCTCAGGAAGGAGTTATCTAGCCACTATCATGAATGAACATTTTAATGCTATTGCTAACTATACTATTTTCATTTCTATTACCCCCTTTTATTTATTCTCTCTCTCTTTTTTTAAAAGAAATTTGCAAAGCTACAGAATATATTTCCTGATGTCAACAAACAAGGCATGGAACGAACTTTTCTCCACATCCCCTTCCAAAATAAGAAAGGCACTCACCAGATGGGCCCAGCAACAGTTCAGAAGATGGACTTGGTCTGAGTTTTCCCTCTATGGGCTGTTTTTAGAATACGAAAAATTCATAAACATTCGTGGTTCTTTGGACAGCCAAAAGAACAAACAAAGACACTTGTGTGAAGGGGCAGCCACAGTAGGATCATTATTCCTGAGATGACTGAAAATGGGTCCACAGTTTGAGCACTGGTGCAGAGCTCTAGAAATATGGAAACATCATCTCTCAGGTCGATCCCAGCTATCAGCATCTCCTGAAGGATCCCCATCCAGTTGTGTACTCTGCTCGTTGGCCAACCATGTGAAAACTTTTGGAGAAGGTGAGGGCTGACCCAAGGAATTCTTCCAGTCTCATGGCAGCTACCCTCCATGAAATATTGTTGGAAAATACTCATGAACAATGAATGTATGGAACTCACTCTTGCTGGGGACCAAGAGACTGATTCCCTAAAGGCAGACAGCAACCTTCCACACCTCAGAGGGACCTCTTAGAAGCTGTAGGATTTTGCTACACCAGCACAGATGTTTCCTGTATTGGAGAAGATGGACAGGTCCTGCTGTGAGGTGGTGGGAAATATCTAGTAAATAACTCCCTGGTGTGAAGGGCCTGCCATTATGTGTATTATGAGTACGTTGAAATAACAGGTCCATGAGCCATTTCTCTTGCTATGGCTTTTTATGAGGGAAAGGCGTTTGCAAGAAAACTGTGAAGAAAGATGCCATGTTAGAAGAATATATGCATTACAGGGAGCGTGTGCGCGCACACACACACACACACACACACAGAGGTAGTTAACAAAAGGGAATTTTCAGGCTGTAATCACAAATCTCACATGGAGGTTGTACCAATGACTGTTTCTCATAACCAAGCTCGGATTTCTTCTGTCCTGTTTTTCTGAGGTCAGGAAGAAATTCTTCAGAGTTAAAAGTACTACCTGTTAATGTACAAGTGTGATAAGATTGCCAAATAGGGACAGTTTTGCTTCCTAGTTTCCTGACACCACATTTAGGCTATTTAAGGTGAGGGCTCCGGGTCTGAAGGTTCTCCTGAAGAGGACTTAGGAGAGGGGGAGAGAGAGAGCAAAAGGAAGGGGAGATGAAGAACGAGGGAGGGAAGAAGGAAGGGAGAGAGAGAATTGGAAAATGGCTCCATGCCATACGTGTTACTTAATACATTCATATTATCTGTACATGTATTTCCCCTTGCCTTTCTCTCCCCTGGTTTGTCTTTGTATCCCTAGGACACAGTGCCTGGAACATAGTAGGATTTTAATAAAATTTATTTTAATTGAATGGAATACATGGTGTTATTCAAAGGAAAAAGCTGACCCTTAGGGTTAGAAGTCGGAGCAAACAGAATTACTGATGCTGCAGAAACCAATGACTTGACTGTGGCCATTATCCAATGCTGGTGACTAAGGCAGGGGTCCCCAAACTTTTTACACAGGGGGCCATTTCACTGTCCCTCAGACCATTGGAGGGCCGGACTATAAAAACCTAACCCTAACCCTAACCAGGCAGCAGTATACACAGTGTGGAATCCCCTCCCCCAGATCGCTGCTCGCCATGTTGATGTCTTCTATTGTGCAGCCACATAATCCTTTGCGCAGCGCCTCTTTCTAAGGTGCCACACAAAGGATTATGTCACCGGACGTAGTACTGTATGCGAGTGACGCCATGCTTTGCAGCACCACCGCATACAGTGCTCCTCTCACTGACCACCAGTGAAAGAGGTGCCCCTTCTAGGAGTGCGGTGGGGGCCGGATACAAGTGGCCAGTTTGTGGACCCCTGAACTAAGGGAACAGGATCCTCTTCTTTTCCTTTCACTGTCAGAAACCTAAAGCTAACCTTCGATTAGTTTCAATTTTCTGGGATTTCAGACTCAACATATTTTTTGTTTTGAAGAAATTGGGGCCTTTTTTTTTTCCTTTTTAGGCATAAGGAACCCTCCAAAAACAAACAAACAACAAAACCCAGCCCTATAGGAACATCAGACTTTATTCATTTTTAATCACTAAAACCTTGGACATGGGACTTACCCAATTGAATTGGTTGAACATTTTGGTTTAGGATTCCTTGCCTGGAGCCTGTCAGGTATTTTGCAGAAAGAAAATCATGGACTCACATTTAATCATTCTTCATTCATTCAGGAAAGCAATGTTTTTTGGTCCTTCTTTAGCTATCAGTTGTCTTAATCAACAGCTACTCCAAAGTATCTAGGGGGAAATGCAGACCTAGATCTAGTAGAGTATAATATCTATATCCTATAGATACAGTAATATCAGCTCCACATTCTTTTAAAAAGCTCCACCACTTGTTTTGACAAGTGTTTTGACAGTATTCGCACCAGGTGAATTCCTTACTATATGGAATAAAACAGTAATCTTGTGTCTACATGGTAAAAAATGTGGAGATCGGAGCCCCATTAACTTAGTCAAGACTGGAAAAACTTCCCTGGATCATTGAAGCTGGAGCACCTACTTTTTTTTTCTAGAGCAAAATCTTTTACTTTGGATGGCCAAATAGTCCAATTAAGTGAACTCTGTGTAGAAATGATCTAGAGCTAAGGATATCACAGTAATAACTATTTTGTTAAACCATCAATTATGCCTTCTGATTGGTTAAAAATATTGCATTGATTGGTTGTAAAGAGAGACCTGCTCTATTAGTTGATGAGATGACTCAATTCTATCAGTGGTCAGATTGCATGTTTTATTATAGTTTATTTTGAATCCAAAATGGGATCAGTTTTTTCACCACCTTTTTCCTCTCCTTTAGGGGTAAGTATATTTTATTGCATAAAAACAATGATAAGTTTTGCTCCCTATTTCTTTGTTCTTGATGGGTTGGTTTCCTAACTAGAGATCTTCGAATTCAAAGTGATTCCTATTATTTTCCCTTACCAATCTTGTTTTTTCCTTGCCAAATGTATGTATGACTCTCCTTCCTTCCTACTGCCAATGAGGAAGTCTTAATGATCAAGTGATAAATATAGAACGTTTTTTAAAAAGTAATTTACCAAGAAGGAAATCTTGTGATCTCTTTTGGTAATCTTTTCCCATGTTTAACAATCTTTACTCTTCTATAAGAACATTTCTCCTTATCCTTAATAATAATGACAACATTTATAAAGAGTTTTAAGGCTTACAAAGTGATTTTGTAAATTATCCATGATACAATTTTGTCATTACATATTTGAAGTCAGATTTTCAATTTGCCCTTCCTTTTCTCCAAACCAAAAAATCTTCATTCTTTTCTCCTCATTAAACATCTGACAAATATTTGTTGAACAACTTACTTTGTGCAAGGATATTTTTCTAGATGTCATGGGGGCTTCAAAGGTTAATTAATAGGAAGCAGTTTCTGCCCCACAAAGAATTAAAAACCTGTTAGAGGAGTTAAGATATATTTAAAATTATTATAAGAAGGATAAGAACTGGACTTTTGACTTTATTAATATGAGGAACTTCTGTTTGAGGAAACTGCCTCTACTAATACAGGTTGGTATCTTTTCTTCATGGCAGTTATGGTGCAGTGGATAGAGTGCCAGGCCTCAATTCAAGAGGACTCATCTTCTTGAGTTCAAATCTGGCCTCAGATACTTACTAGCTGTGTGACCTTGGACCAGTCACTTAAATGTTTGCCTCAGTTTTCTCATCAGCAGATTGAGATATAGAAGAAAATGGAGAACCACTCAATCGTCCTTGCCAAGAAGATCCCAAGTGGGGTTATGTATATTATTGAAAAATGACTTAAGAAAAAATCTTTTCTCTAACTTGGAGTTTAGAGAACTGCTAGTTTGGAAGAAGTTATTTGCCCACAGTTGCAGAGGTAGTATAGGACAGAAAGCAGGCCCTGAACCTAGGTCTTTCTAGCCTTGAGGTCAATTCTTTCTTCTCTATCATGTTGCATCTTTCTAGTTCATTTATATATTTAACATTTTCTATCATAGTTTATTATTTTTTTGCTATGTACAAGTAACTACTATATAACAGAAAAATATTAAATAAATCTGTTTGGGGGTATTATGTAAAAATAACTACTAAAATAGAAAATGCTAAATAAATAAATATTATTTATGCATTACATATAAATAATTCTATTACAAAATAGAAAGGTATCAAATACATATTATTTATTATGTATAAATAAGCACTACAAAATGGAAAAATATTAAGTACATACATATTATTTATAAATTATATAAAAAACTATTATAAAATAAAAAACTATTACATACAATTATATAATTGTAGATTATATACAATTACTACTAAATACAAAAAATTAAATAAATACCTATTATTTGGGTATTATATATAACTACTATAAAATAGAAAAATATTAAATTAATACATATGATTTATATGTTAAATACAAACAAAGTCTATTATAAAGTAAAAAAGTATCAAATACATATTATTTATTATATATAAATAACCACTGCAAAATAGAAAAATATAATATTTATATATGATGTACAGATAATTATTACAAAATAGAAAACTGTTAAGGGCATTATTTGTATATTATGTACAAATTGCTTTTAAAATATAATAAATAAATACATGTTATTTCTCTACTATATGCAAATGACTACAAAATAGAAAAATATTAAATACATACATATGATTTATGTATTTCATATAAACAACTATTACAAAATAGAAAAGTATTAAATACATATTATTTATTCTGCATAAATAACCATTACAAAATAGAAAAATATTAAGTACATGCATATTATTTACATATCATATACAAATAATGATTACAAAATGGAAAAATATTAAAGACATCATTTGTATATGATGTACAAATTAACATAAAATACAAAAATTAAATAAATACATTATTTGTATATTATATGCAAATAACTACAACGAAATTAAAAAAATTTTTAAATAAGTATAAATACTTTTTACAAAAAAAGCCATTGCTTTATTTTGATTAATATCTATTAGCATTAGACCATTAGGTAACAAAATTCTCTTTTAGGTCTAGAAGAAAAGATTATTTTTCAACCATGGTAGGGGCAATCAGGGAAGGTCTTATGGAGGAAGTGCTTTGGGGGTTGGGTTTGAAGCATGGTTAAGGATTCAACAAATGGAAACAGGGGAATGAAGTCATGCCAGGTATAAGGAACTTTGGTGAGATAAATCTCAGACGAGGGAAAAGAAGTGACTTCTTTCCTTTTAGATGAGGGAAAGGAAGATATTCAAGAGACTTCAGGTGCCCAGTTTAGCAAAGTGCTTGGCAGGGTACCATTCACAATTAGTCTGGCTTGGTAAACTGTACTGAGACTGTAACCCAGGCTAAGGAGTTTGGACTTATTCAATGAGCAATGGAGAACTATTATGTGTGTTTGCATGGGGAATAATATACTCAGAAATGTGCCTTAGGAAAATCAATGTGACAGAAATGTGCAGCAGGATTAGAGTGGGGAGAAGCCCCGGGGAAAGTGGGGAGCCCATCCCTGGTGAGAGAGTTCAGTAGTATTACCCCACAAGAAATGAAAGAACATTGGAATGTGTGTAATTGCTCATTTGGTTTGGTTTACAGCTTGTGTGCAATCAAATTGTTGGGTTTTGACTTAGAACTGGATAGAAACCTTTCTGCTTTTTTGCACCTGATTCAGTGACAATTGCTTCTTGGTGGGTTTTGTTAAGTTACATCTCACAGCTGCTGTTTGACTGACAACCACTACTTCCAGAGCAGTTTGGGGAAACCAGGGTGTGTTAAGGGCAGTATAAGTAGGCTGTGGGAAGGGGGTGTTTGATGAGAATGAGCAGATCTTAGAAATCCACAGTATACTGTATTGCCTTGAGTGGGATAAATCACACACAGACTCTGATCCATTTTGAAGCTATGGGATATTGTTTCACAAACAACTGCATGCCCCTCTCCTTTTCCTTTCTTTTTTCATCCTCCCTAGGGGATTGCAGGCAGCATAGTCAGGTAACAAAGGGCTATCCTGAAGAATGCCATCTTGGTGGGATGCATTTTTGTTCATGATTCCCAGGGAAGTGACAGTAAAGGGAGGAAGAAAAACTTAGGGATGGGAAATAAATGTCTTACTCCCCCCCCCCAAATGCATGAATGTGCATCACATCCCTTTGTGTAAAGGGCAACAGACCTCACCTACGATTTCCTTTAGATTCTGCAGGAGAAGAGTATTGTTGTATTCTGCATCATTAGAAGGATTTCTTCCAATTGGCCTTTTTTTTCTCCTCTCTTTTGCAAAGTAGCCTGTTTACAGATATCTGCTCTCTTGTAGATTATGGTAGATAGCAAAGATAAGTGGGAATGAATTCAGACCCTGATGAGCTCGGAGGGAGCCCACGGAGTTAGAATGCCTTTTTAAAAATCGGCAAATATATGCATTTGTTTCCCCAAGCACCTGAAAGACCCAGTTGGACAGCCCATAAAAGGCTCCTATCCAGAAACAACAAAACCTGAAGTCAGAAGTCAGGGGACACAAGGCTGAGAACTAATAATAATTTTGCACTTACACAGCAGTTTTCATCGGAGGACCTTGGAGTGCTTTATAAACACTAATTAAATTGTCCAACATCCCTGTGAGATTGCTCTGCATTACTCTTTCCAATTTACACTGGGTGGGGAGTAAGATAAATTTATGCATGGGGTGAAGCTGGAACTAGGCCATCAGTGAAAGTTGTTTTGTGAGTCAGAAAAGGCAACAAGATTCAGGGTGTCAAACTTCTCTTCTACACTTACACAAAACCAGCGCCATTCTCATCCCAACACTGTGCAGACAGGACTCCAGAGCTTGTGTGTTCGCCCTTGAGAGCGCCCCAATCTTTTCTCCTCCCAGAGAGCGTCAATCTCATGGGAGAGCAGAATAGGCAGAAATCTAGATGGTATAGTTTGAGGGGTGCCGAGAAGGTCCTGCGGCCCCAAGTTTGTCATGGAGTCCTTCCTTTGAATCTCATGCCTCCTCCTTTTTAGGTATAATCACTTACAACACATTTTACTCTGAATTAGTATATCCATTTATTCAACCAAGCATTTAAAAAAAAGTTTCTTCTAAGCAAAAGGCATCGTGTCTACAAGTTAGCTTTCCTCCATGCTGAGAGCGAGATACTGAAGGACTAGGAGACTTGATTGGGGCTTGTGATGAGTGAAAAGCATAATTCTGAACACGGGGCACTGACCAAGGAAGGGAGCCTTTAATACAGCGTCACAGTAAGGAGATTCTCAGGAGCCCGTGTCTGAAGAAGGAGAAAAGAACCCAAGGAAATGGGAGGTAGGGAGATACCAAAGTTCCTGCTGCCCTTCAGTTACATTTTCCCCACCTAACTGTTTTCACCAGGTCAGCTTTGATCCCAGGATCTCGCTTCCTTCACGGTCTCTGGGAGAGAAAGCCAAGGGTAAACCTGAAGCTGCTGAGATCAGAAATTCAAGAATAGGGGAGGCAGGTGGGATTAGAATGCAGAGAAAGCCGAGGTTAGTATGGAAGGCCAACAGGGACATTCCTGACAGCTATCTGGTCTCCTGATTGTCCTCCCCATTGCGGTGGCAGGAACTGGTTACAAGGACAAGGCTGTCTTCATTATATCCCCATAGCAACTAGCCCAAGTTCTGGACAAAGCATGTGCAAAGGAAATGAGTCAGGAGATATGATGAAATACATGGAGAAGAAAGTAAAAATTGCATTTATTACACTGAAGTGGAAATCAACCTTAAAAACTTTCAGGAAGTGAAAACCAGTGAGCCTTGCTTCCTTGCAAATAGTCCTCCTCCTCAGCTAAATACATAAATTAACCAAGAAAAACAAAACAAAACAAAAAATTCACTCCTAAATGGTGTGACCCAGATGATTTTTGAGGGGCATTAAATGGTTTATTTTCCCCAATTATATATAAGACATTTTTTGACATTCATCTAAAATTGTTTTTGAGTTCCAAATTCTGTCCCTGGCTTCCATTTACCTTTCATATAGGTTATACATGGGCAGCGATACAAAGCATATTTTCCTATTAGCCATGTCATGAAAGAAAACATAGACCCCCCTAAAAAAAAACCTGAATGAAGAAAATAATGAAAAATTTTAAAAGTATGCTTTGATCTGCCTTCAGACTCTATTGATTCCTTCTTTCGAGGCAGATAGCATTTTTTTGATCATGACCTTCAGAATTATCTTGGATCATTGTATTAATCAGAATAGCAAAGTTATTCATAGTTGATCATCATACAATAATCCAATTACAGTGTACAACAGTCTTTTGAGACTTCTCATTTCCCTTTGCATCAGTTCATGTGAGTTTTTCCAGGTTTTTCTGAAAGCATCCTGCTTATCATTTTTATGGCATAGTAATACTCCTTCACAATCATATACCACAACTTGTTTAGTTATTCCCCAATTAATGCTTATCTCCTCAGTTTCTGGTTTTTTGCCATCACAAAAAGAGTTGCTATAAATATGTTTGAACTCAGATCTTTTTTTTCCTTATAAAAAATCTCTGGAAAAAAGGGGGAAAAAGAGAAAAAATCTGTTTGGGATGTTGATGGGTTTTATAGCCCTGTGGGTATAGTTCCAAATTGCTTTCCTAAAGGGTTGGATCAGTTTATAACTCCACTAATAGTGTTTTAGGATCCCAGTTTTCCCACATCTCCTCCAATATTTGTCATTTTCATTTTCTGTCATATTAGTCAAGTTGATAAGTATGAGATGGGTACTTTAGAGTTGTTTTAATCATCATTTTTCTAATTAATAATGATTTAGAGTACTTTTCATGTGACTATAAATAGCCCTGATTTCTTCTTTTGAAAACTGTCTGGCCTTTGACCATTTAGCAACTGGGCAATGACTTGCGTTCTTATAAATTTGACCCAGTTCTCTATATATTTGAGAAAGGAGGCCTTTATCAGAGAAATTTGGTGTAGAAAAATTTTCATAGTTATCATTGCTCCATCTTATTTCTCCCCACCCTGATTATTATTCTCCCTCCTTTCACCCATTCCTTCCTTAAGTGTTTTAGTTCTGACTACCACCTCCCCCAATCTGCCTTCCTTTTTACCAGCTCTCCTCCTCTTCTTTTATCCCTTTCTTCACCTACTTCTCTGTATGGTAAGATAGATTTCTACACCCAACTGAGTATGTATGTTATTCTTTCTTTGAGTCAATTCTGAAGAGAGTAATGTTCAAAAATTCTCCACCCTCCTTACCACCCATCTAACCCTCCACTCTAAAAGCTCTTTCTCACACTTTTTTATTCTACTTCTCACTTCCTCCGCTAGTTCGTTCTTCCTTCCTGACCCTTACATTTTTTTTAAAACATCATTCCATCATTGTCAGCCCACACCCATACCCTCTATGTTTACTCCTTCTAACTGCCCTAATAATGATAAACTTCTTAGGAGTTATGAGTATCATCTTCCCATGTTGGAATGTAAACAATTTAATCTTTTAGAATACTTAATTTCTCTTTCCTATTTACCTTTCTATGTTTCTTTTGAGTCCTGTATTTGAAAGCCAAATGTTCTACTTTTCAACAGGAATGTTTGAAAGTCTTTATTTCATTAACTCCTTTTTTTTCTCCTAAAGGATTATACTCAATTTTGATGGGTATGTGATTCTCAGTTATAGTCCTAGCTCCTTTGTCCTCCAGAATATCATATTCTGAGCCTTCTGATCCTTTAATGTAGAGGCTGCTAAATCTTATGTAATCTTGACTATGGCTTCATAATATTTTAATTGTTTCTTTCTGGATGTTGATAATATTTTCTCCTTCACTTGGAACTCTGGAATTTGGTTATAATATTCCTGGGGTTTCAATTTGGTTTCAATATCTCTTTCAGGAAGTGGTTGGTAGATTCTTTCAATATTTATTTTACCCTTTGGTCTAGACTATCAGGACAATTTTCCTTGATAATTTCTTGAAATACAATGTCTAGGCTATGTCATGGTTTTCAGATAATCCAATATTTTTGAGAAGAGAAGACTTGTCTTCTGAGTTTGTGTTTTAATTTTCCCTGCTGACAGTAACTTTCTATGGTTCTGTTCTTTTTTTCATTTTTTACTCATTTTTTTCTAGACTATTTCTTGATTTTATGATAAAGTTGGGCTGTACTCATGAGGTGGAGGAAGCATTATTCTGATGTTTGTGCTGGTGTTTTCAGAACTATGTTTGGGAGTCTATAAATTTTTAGTTCTAAGGAGAAGTATGCCCTTTAGGCCTGTGGTCTGGTTTGGAATGACCATAAGTATTCTTTTCCCTCCTGAAACTATGAACTGGGTCTCCATTTTCCTTTAGCCCCACACTCTGATGTTCTAGTGTTCCTTCTCACTCTAAGACTGTAACCCAGAACTGTACACTGGATCTGTATATGGACAATGCAAGTCGTAAGCCCAGTTCCAGAAATGACTCCTTTTAATCTTCTTCTATTCTGTTCTCCACCACTTAATGTCCATGTACTGAGTGGTCTGGAATCTTCCACTGCTGATTCAGTCACTCCTAAGAAATGTGGTTGACTTGCTGGGAAGTAGCCTGTGCTGGACTGCGTTCCACTTTCATCCCAATAAGAACTTTCCTGACAACTCTCTAAGATATATCCTTGGGCAGCAAAACTATTTTACTTCACACTTTTGTTGGTTCTATCACTCCAAAATTTGTTTTAAGCATTATTTTGAAATTGTTTGGGGGGAAATTTGGGAGAGTTCAAATGAGCTTCTGCCTTTACTCTGATTTTCACAACTTTTAAAAGACTGTAAAACATACTCCTTATCCTCTCCTTTAGCTCTATTCTATTCTTCTTCATTCTACTCTCCTACATGGCCCTGATAATACTATAATAACTTTAACTGTGGCTGACTGGTAAGTCTCATTTCATTAAATTTTACCTTCTATAGGAGGATTTTCCTGATTTCCCTTGGTTTTAGTGCTTTCCCTCTGTTTATTATTTCCAATTTATTCTGCATATAGCTTTCTTATACATAGTTGTTTACATATTGTCAACTGTGAACTCCTTGAGCAAAGGGACTCTTTTTTGCCTTTCCTTTATCTCTAATTGCTGATTGTAGTGCAGTGCCTGATACATAGAAATGCTTGTTGCCTGACAGAAGAAATAATGCTAATCCTACTAGTATTACTAATGTGGCAGCAGGACCCAAACATGGAAAAAGTGTGGAATTTAGAATCAGGAGAGACTTGGATTTGAATTCCATCTTTTCTATTTACCTAGTTTTGTGATCATGGACAAGTCAAAACCTTTCTAAAATTCAATTTCATTATCCTGTGTAATTGGAAATCTTGTGCCTTTGAACTACATTTCCCAGGAGCCCAATGACTTCCTGTCCTTACATGCTGATGTAGACAGGGGATAAATAGGATGGTCTTCTGTCACTAGCTCTCTTTCCTTCCTGGGTCAGGACATTGGTGGAGCAGGCACGTGGTTTTATTTTGTTACTTCTAGTGATCATTAATAAATCTTATAAAATATAATATTTTAAGTTGTATATTAATTTTAATTTTTACAAAGTTCAAAATGGGCATAATAATTTGTGTATTCTAAACTTGTAAAGCTATTGTGATATAAGTGAGATAATAGGCACGAAAAGTTTTGTAAGCCTTCACATCTCTAGATATATCCATGAGTTTAAGTCTTCCTGAACCTTTAATAGAGGCTCTCATCACATCCTGGATAGGATTCTAAATATTTATGGATCTCAAATAGGGTACGGAAGAGTTATCAAAAGTTAAAAGAAGGAGGTTTATCATTCTCCTTCTTCTCTTCCTCCTCCCAAAATTTAAATGCTAAAGCTATGAAAAACAAATATGCTATTCTCACAAGTCTCCTCTGCTCCCAGGTTGAGGGGCTGTTTGCCTTTCCTCCAACCCCAGGAATTTATCTCCTTACTCACTACCCAAATTGAACAAATATGGAATTCTTTGGCTATTTTTGGGATGGTATTATAGGAAGGCCAGAAGGATGGATTATACCAGTAGTACTATTTGTTGCCCAGTAGAATACACACAGAGTTTTACTGCCCCTGAGTTGACATCAAATAAGAGTCAGTCTGTGGCCAGAAAAGACCTTCCTGAAAAGACCCAGAGGTGCCATTTCCTAGATGACCAGCCATACTGGCTGAATGGATCCACAATGGATCTACAAGAATGGATCCAGCCCAATAATCCCTCTAGAAGCAGATGACCTCCATCAAATGTCCTTGATAAGAAAGGGGATATTGAAAATGGCAGCCAGAGATGGAAATTTCCCTGAGAGAGAGAGAAAGCAGTGAGTTATATATCTCACTGGTAAGCCTGATTTGTGCAGAGAGACCTAAGAGAGCAAATAACCCAGCCTGTCAAGTGACCTAGACAGAATGACAGTAGTCATATTTTCAGTTGGTTGAGTCAGTTTTGGCCAATTTCTCTGGAGCATTAGGTACAAACACACAAGTCTGCTACTAGGCATTACACATGCAAGTGTTTGACTTTCCCCCTTCACTGTTTAAAATATTGACACTGCAGACTCTACTGGAGACATCTTCCTCTTCACTGGTGAGGGAGAGCTCCCTCATTTCTCTCCTGATTTCCCTCTACCCCTTGACTCAAAAAGCAGTGATGCAGTTCAGATAGACGCAGCTCTTGTTCCAAGCCTGTATAGCAAGCGCTAGCATTTAGTGACCTTCTGCACCAGTAATTCTGTCCTTTGGGGATTGAAATTGATTTTTTACCTCTTTGTCTGTGAGCACAACACGAGTACAGCTGTTACTGATGCTGATCTCAGGTGCATGTTTAAAGGTGAACTGCAGGACTTTTAAAAAGATAAATAGAAAAAAGTTGTTTTAAGAAGACTCTGATGACCTCTACAAGTACACAGTATGCATGTTTAAATATAAAGGGCAGTATTTTTAAAAGTAGCTTTTAATTTCCCTGTCATCTGGGAGAACTGGTATCTATAGAATATAGAAACCGACAAATTCCTTCTCTGATCCAAATCACAGCAAAAATTGTTCTTGAAACCGGTTGCAGGCCCTGTCCAATTCTAAGTCATTTGTTTCTAGGATCTATATTCTAAATAAGTGATAATTGGGGGATTCTGCCATCATTTAACTATCTTAAGCTAGTTCATTCAGATTTTTAATAATTCCCTTTGCCATCACTGATGCCACCCTGTATGCCAAGTGGGAAGGGCATTGCTTCATAACATTTCCTCTTGGGGGGAGGTATAGAATCACAGGTGTCAAACACTAAGGGAGCAGAGGCATACTACCTAAATCTAATTAAAATGTAATTGGAAAATATTGAACAAAATAAATAAAAATAAATAAAACCTAGATAATGTTAATATGTGGTTTTCTAAGTCAATATGTGCCCTTAAGAATCTTTATAGTTTATTGGCCCCTCTTTGTATTTGAGTTTGACATCAGTGGTACAGATAAAAAATGGCTAAGGATTAAGTTTGGTAGTAGGAGGCTGCAATGAGGGTCATGATGAATCCAGAAATATGACATTGGCAAATGGTCCTTGAGTCCAGAGTTTTTAAGGGGCCTCAACTTTCTCTCCAAAGCTGCTCCAGCTCATTTCCAGCTCATTCATTCCCAGGCCTAGTTGTGCTTGGAGAAACTTGGCCCTTGTATAGATCATCAGATCACTACTACTAATATGTTAACAAGTATCAAGACTATGCAGGTATCATTCCAGAAGCTGGTCTTTAAAGATTCCTCCTGTTGGCTTATGGGGTTTTCCGATGTGTAATTCAGCCTAAACCACAATAAAAAGGATTGTGCTGGGCAATAAGAGGGGACAAGGGTAAATAAGGCATGGACCCTGAATCTAGTTAGGGAGATATATACTATGTGCCTAAATAATTATGACATGAAATGGAGCTTCACTGATGAATAACAGAAGTGTAAATCCAAGATCCACCTCAGAAGAGATCATTTCTAATTTTTTTTTGTCTGTGAGAAGAGTAGGAAGACTAATAATTTTCATGGACTAGATGTCTAGAAGGATGTGTAGGATTCGATAGCTAGGAGAAAACAGAGAAAGGGCATTCCAGACTTAGGGAATAATGTGAGCAAAAGCAAGGAGGTGGGGAGGGGGAAGGATCTATTTAGAGAATGGCTAATAGTCTGGTTTGTTTAAAGACTAGGCAGTGTAGATAAGTAATAAGAGAGGAGATTAGAAACAGAGGGTAGAGGGGGGAAAGCTAGGTGGCTCAGTGGATTGAGAGACAAGACTAGAGAAAGTCCTGAGTTCAAATTTGGCCTTAGCTGTGTGACTGGACATTTAATCCTTATTGCCTAACCCTTCTTCTGCCTTGGAACCTATATGCAATATTGATTCTAAGATAGAAGGTTTAAGTTAAACACACACACACACACACACACACACACACACACACAGGATAGTATCAGAATATAAAGCAGAGGGATTTGAAATTTATTTGACAATTGCTGTCATTTGTCCTTAATTTTCAAAGAAAATCAAAGACATCACAATCGATAGGGTCTTGACTTGCAGGTGAATTGGATTTTAGTGAGGCAGATGAACAATAATTGTCAACCTCACACCAAAGTCTGGTGGCAAGACAAAAGTCAGGGTAACTGGCAATGGCCAGAAATGCAATGGATGA
Organism: Monodelphis domestica; assembly: GCF_027887165.1. Lineage (NCBI taxonomy): Eukaryota > Metazoa > Chordata > Mammalia > Didelphimorphia > Didelphidae > Monodelphis > Monodelphis domestica. Next base: position 209,314,573 of record NC_077229.1, read on the forward strand.
CTTTAGTGTCTCTGATGTCTGACCGAAGTCTAAGTGCTCCCCAGTACCTGCTTTAGCCACCTTCGTGACTGTTGGAACAAATTCTTATCTTTCCATTCAGTCAGGGGAAATCTTCACGTGCCTGGGGCAGACATCCTCCTCACTCACTGATGGGTTTGAGGCCCATCAGTTACCTTCAATCTGGTTCAGCCTATCAACTGAGATGGTTTATTGAAGTGTGGCTGCTGCACATGCTAAAGCATCTTGGAGCCACAGGTGAGCCTTGAGTGCTAGGTGGACACCAAAGGTGGATGAGCAGCCCTGAAAAGGACTTGTCAAGTCCTCATATCATGGATGCTACTTTTCCATGAATACCCAAACATTAATCCCTAAGCCCTACACAAAGCAGGCAGTAAGCAGACATTGAATGCTTTTGAGTCAACATGATTGTATCTAAGGTAAATATAGACATTTAATGACATATGGATGGGGCAGGAGAAGAAACTAGAGGCAAGACCACTATTGAGGGGCATATTGCAAAGTTCGGACATCAGAAGGGGTTATGTTAGGATGGCGCAATGGGAACAGAAGAAGAGAATATGAAAGATGTTCTGGACAGAATCATCAAGTCTTGGGAACTAATCAGATTTGAGAAAAGAAGGTGAGCAATTAGTCAATAACAGGAAGCTCCTATACATGGATGATTGGATAAATAGTGACACAACTGACCGAAAGTCAAGTCAAAAGAAGGATAGGATAGTAAATTCAGTTTTGCACACAGCTGGGTATGTAGTGTTTGTTGATGGGACATCTAGGTGGAGATAAGCAGGCACTGATGGAGGGATAGAACTAGAGCTCAGGAGAGAGGTAGAATTTGGGAGTTCAAACCTTTGGATTGAATGCGTTTGCTCCCTCAATGTGGGGGATGTTTTGTTTTTTGAAAAAAAATTAATGAAATATGTTGCTCAATTTCTATAATTGGTCTTCAGGATTTAAAAGTAGAGGGTCTTATAGAATTATTATTTGGGGAACCATGTGAAGCCATTGCTAGCAATAACCATATGCTGCTACAATGCTTTCCTGGCTAATGTAAACCAAAGGTTTAGAGGTGCTGCTATTTTGGCTAGGAAAATAAGCAGATGCCCTTCCTAACCATTCCTGTGCCTTGCCTAGGGACACATTTGCACATACTGTGGTTCTCTGATATACAGAAGAACATAGTCTCTTTCAGTTAATTAGTTATTACTGTACATGACTGTGTGAGAGCTCTGGGAGAAACTGCCAAATTTCCTCTCTGCTCTCTTGGACAAGAAATGGAAAACCTTTTTGCTCAAATAGAAAATAAAGTTTAATTTGGCATCCCACTTGAACATCAGCCTGAAAATACACATTTGGACTTCTTGGCAGGGTAGGAAAGAAAGAATGGTAAGGATTCAGGGTCCTTGTACTAGGCTTAACTAGTTATGACTTCTTTCTCATTGACCTCCCCAGAGCAATAAGGATGAAGGAATCTGTGCTGCTGATAAGGACCTCCTCTCCTCCTCTCTCTAAACAAAGGGGAAGAGGATGATCAATCTGACCACTGAAAATAGTGTGACCATTTGGATACAATCTTTGGAGTATAGTATGGATTGTTGTTTAGAGTTTGAAGTTATTTATCTCTCTCTCTCTCTCTCTCTCTCTCTCTCTCTCTCTCTCTGTATATATATATATATATATATATGTGTGTGTGTGTGTGTGTGTATTTATACACTTAAACATATGTATAAATCTATATACACATGTATACAAGCACTTACATATATGTGTATTCATACATGTATATACAAATCCATATATAAAAATGTGTATGCACACACACACACACACACATATATATATATGCTACATATTTCCATTAGAATATAAACTCCTTGAGGGCAGTGACTTTTCTTTTTGTATTCCTTGTATTCCTAGAACAATACCTGGTAAACAGTTGGCAATTAATGTTTGTTGAACTGAGTTGCCCTGATTCCATATTGTCTACTTTCTTTTGTTAAGAAACAATCTGCCCTGTCTAAGAGATTTCTCAATATCTTGGTCTCTCCATACTTAAACCTGGATGTCTCAATAAAACTATAAACTCCATATTTTTAAACCAAGTCCTTTATCTTTAACCCTCACTGCCAAGAAATTTGTTCCTTTTGACTTGTATCTGTCTCTCAATGACACCACAATTCACCCAAACATTCATGTTTGAAGCTCTGATCATCCCTCAGCCTCCTTCTCCATAACCAATGAAGCTCTGAAGATTCTACATCTGATGTATCTCTCACAGTTTCCTTATATCTTTGCATTTAAAGCTGTAATCCTAGTAAATTCCATTTAGTCTATTGCAACAGAATCTTAAATAGTTTTCTCACCTTCTATTTACTGATACAATTCAAAAGCAAAACATTGACTTGAACTATTTCTATGTTCCTAATCCCCAGAGGTCTTCTTGTGTGGGACTCATATATTTAGTTTTACAAATTCCCAGGGCAGATGAATCATATCAGATGGAAGGATGATCTCCTTTTCTGACATTCATGGCTGGGTTTGTAGACACATGTGTCTTCAGTGATGAGGCATGGATTACTCGGGCTTAGGTTTCAAGCTTGCTTGCTCAGCGACGCCACCAGGTAACAAACTCTAGACTTTCCAAGCGGTGAACACCAGCATTAATTGTCTATCAAAGTAATCACTGAAAAAAAATTGAGATGCCAAAAAAAAAAACTAATGCAATCAATAAAAAACTGTTGCAAGATGACTGTATTTCAATATATTTATCTCATTACTGTGATTACTACCTCCAACAATGCTTGTTACCACATCCATGTTTTATTCTGTAAGATGCACCCATTTCTTCCAATACAATTGGCTCAAAGTCTTGCAAGTTTATATGTGTGTGTGTATGTATATAAAACACACATATGTATACAATATATATACAGATATTGTGTGGTTGTTGTTCAGTCATGGCTGAATCTTGGTGACCCCATTTGGGGCTTTCTTGGCAAAGATACTAGAATGGTTTGCCATTTTCTTCTCCAGCTAATTTTACAGATGAGAAAGCTGAAGCAAACAAGGTTAAAGGACTTGTATAAGGTGACACAGTTAGTGTCTGAGGCTGGATTTAAACCCAGGTCTTCTTGACCCCAGATCCATCACTCAACTATTCTGCCACCAAGCTGTCCCTTTGATAGACTATTTCTATATTTTTCCAAGGTTTTCCCACCCAAGGAGCTGTCTGTATGTTTCTTAGGGCATTGGCTAGAATGGGCTTTCTTCTCCAAAGGAAAGTCTTTTTATTTATTTTTTTTATTATAGAAGAGCATAATTTTAACTTTTCAAATTCGAGGAAGGGGTAATGATTTTCTTAATAGAGAGTTACTATAAATATCTATACTTATATATTTTATATATATAACACCACCCAGTGCCACACTGACATATATATATACATATATATATATATATATACTGCCTTTTCATTTGTTGTTTTATTACATAGAGACTGATATTGATATTTTATACATATATGCATATGGATTTAAAACTTATGTTACCTGCCATGTTTTTTTATTGCTACTTATTCATTCAGGAAGAAAGTTGTAAAGTGAATCATCCAGGGGTAACAAGTATTTTGAAATTTTAGATCTCTATCTTTTTAAAACATTAATTGAATAAAGGAAAATATCTGCTCGGTTCCCTTCACAAGCAGGATGATGGGAGTTAAGGGAAGGATGAAGCCTGAGAACAAATGGGCACCTTGGGTCTAGGAACAGACTAAGTCATTTAAGGTTTTCTTTGTCCTTAAATCAGCTCCACCCACTGAAAGCATATTGATCTGCAGTATTTTAGTGATGCTTCTAATTGCAATTGACCTGCTGACATGTCTTTCCAAGAAACTCACTTATTATGTATATTCCAACACAAAGGAAAAGCAAATAAATGGCTGCCCTTTATCCAGGGTATTTTTAAGCAGGGTATCCAGATGGTGCAGTATGAATGGAGCATTAGGCTTGACATCAGGAAGTTCTGAGATTGAATCTGACCTCAGACTTTCACTAGCTATGTGACCCTGGAAAAGTCATTTAACATTTGCCTCAGTTCTTCAAATATAAAATGGAGATTCTGAAAAAAGTAAATGGCAAACTGTTTTAGTATCCTTGCTAAGAAAACGCCACAGATTTTAAAGTCCATGGGGTTATATAGAGCCTGACATGACCAAACAACAATAACAAGGTAGTGTAAGGTACTTAACTACGTTCTGCTTAGTGTGTGTAGTTATAAGCTGACGCAGAAATGAAATCACAATTTCTTTCCCCTAGGATCTAAATGATTGGCCAATACAATTTTTTAAAAATGTACCATCAATACTAAGTTTACTTCAAATCAGTGACAATGCCAACACCACCCAGTGCCACAATGCCATATCTCCAATTCCTGGGAGTTCAGAAGTGAAGTCTTTGCCACAATTATATGTTGCGGCTTATATGCTATGCTTTGGAGTAAAAATAAACTCACAAAATGCCTTAAGCCTGTAATAGCCTTTAGGAGACCCATGAGTGAGTTACTCATGTTACATTTCTACAAAACCTTAATAGGGGTCTATACAATACGTAGAAACTCCTTATTCCCTTCCTAAAAGACGGATGGCAATGGAGCTCATGGTCTGTCGACTGATGCACACACACATGCATGCATGTGCTTACATGTGCTATACATATCTCATATGACAGCCTCTAAATTGCTTTTCCTGCACAATTCTTGCTTTTAATGTGTTGCAGTCCAGTTGGCTCATACCCATAACACACCACTCCATTTTCCTTCAGATGATCCTCAATTATAATTTGTCTGAGATAAGGGTATTTATGTGTAAGATTCTACCCCTTTAAACATTGACCTTTCATTTGGAGAAGTTTAGTGTTGAAAGGGCAAAAAATGTACTTTTGCATAAAAAAATTAAATCAACTTATAAAGGATGTAAAGCATTATCTCATGAGGGAACAGCTTGATGACTGAAAGGAGCATGGAAAAACTTGGTTTAATAATTGCTAAAAATCTGTGTAAAAAAACATTTTCAGGAAGCTATGAGGAATTTGGTTGCAAAGGACAGGAAATGAACTTTGGAGAAATATAAATGCTTAGATCATTTGGTAAAGGTTGCAGATCTGGTACTTTTAACATGGGGTCTATCAACTTTTTCAAAATATCTATAATTGTGTTTTAATATCATTCATTTCCTTTGTAATGCTATGTTTTCTTTTGCATTAAAATATTACTTTGAGAAGGGACTCATAGGCTCCATTGGACTACAAAAGGACTCCATCCATGCACAAAAAAAGCTAAGAACACCTGATGAAGGGTGATGTTTCCTTTGTTTATGAACAGTCTGATGGTTTAAAGGGTCCAGGAAAAAAAACCCAAAAACCTTTTATTTGTTAATACTTACAAAAAATCAGGTATAAAGAAATTGTTGTCAGACACCCAAGATGGTAATGGTAGGCATCTCTGAAGATTATGAAATGGTTGAAACTAGAGCATCGTGTTCCCTCAGCTCATTTGTATGTAACTGTTTCGAGGCTTGAGAAGTCAAACTTCACAAAATGAGAAATCACAGAATTGCTTAGAGAGCGATTAAGTGAGAATTGTTGATTTTGCCAAGGAGATTTGGTGAAATCTTTTCCAATAAGTAAAAGGTGAGTACCAGGAGGCTCTCATTTAAGTTATTGAAAGTACTAGGGAATGGACAGTGGTAATAAGCCTGGCAAGAGATTTCTTATTTACTGGAGAGAAGATCTCTCAAGAGAACAAGTTGCCTTCTCCTGAAACCTCTTGTTTAAGAGGGTACAGAAGGGCTAATAGCTGATTTTGTTGTGAGGTTTTTGTTGCTACATGCAATATGGTCATTGCAGTATCTTAGTGAATGAATCTCTAGTGGGGCTTATTTGCATTGCCTAGAATTGATAAATGGATGAACTTTGCACTCTCTGGCTTAATGGAAACTTCAAGTCCAACTAGAAGCAAAATATTTCTTCAGCACCCATAAGGGTTGTTGTAAGTTGAAAGCACTTATAAATGGCTTGTTGGTCTGAGAGAAGAAGAGAATTTGTCCAGTTGGAAAGTAGTAAGGATTAGAGCAGAGCAGTTAGAAAAGAAGCAACTTCATATGATGCAGGTTTTCCTTATTAAATCAATAATATCAAGGTTTAGACAGTTCTGAATTTTTAATTACCACAAGCAAATGAATTTTCCTTACTCATGTTTCTTTTCCAGGTTTCAGTAATATGCGCCTGCTCTTCCCAACATATTCTGAGTGTAATGTGAAAGAATATTACTTAGTTTTACTAATACATTGTGATTTTTTATTTCTACCTTTGCCTTAAAATGATTACCTGCTATGTTGTTATTTATTTTATATTATTACTAAATAAGTGGCTTTGTTTGAAATCCTAATATACCATCATTTTGAGTAATTAGATTAGTATAAATGGAAGAACCCTCTGAGGGTTTGAGTATAAAAGTGTGCATGTGTGGGGAGTCTTCTCTGGGATCTTAGATCTGCAGATTTGAGAGCAAGACAAAGTAAGTGAGCCAGCCTAAAGAATGATAATAAGAATCCATATTCCATGAGTGAGAGTTGTAAGATGCTACCAACCCTATATATTTTAGATAGGAAGAAGACTATGCCTGGGGAAAATGACAGAAAGGAAGAATTCCAAGGGAACAAAGTAACCTAACAAATAATTGATTGCATCAATCTGGTGCTGTAATAAAGAAAGATTTGGGGCCTGAGATTAAGATTAGGAGTTTGGAGTCTAATTTCTAATTCTAGTAGTGACACCTTTCAGGGTAAAAGATGTTTCCCACAAATTGAGGTTCTTGAGGGCATGGACTCTTGTTTTTATTTTTGTAAAACCAGTACCTAGCACAGTGCATGACACATACTGGGTACTTAAATATTCTGTTTTTTCAAAGGCTACATGGAGAAAAGAGTGATCAACCAATGATATGATACTAATGGAGGAAAGGCATTTAGGTAGATCAGTAAACAGAGTCAGGCCTGGAGACAGGAAGTCCTGGGTTCAAATGTGGTCTCAGATATTTCCTAGTTCTGTGACCCTGGGCAAGTCACTTAACCCCAGTTGCCTAGCCCTTACTTCTTTTATGTCTTGGAACCAATACTTAGTATAGAATTTTAAGACAAAGAGTAAGGGTTTTTTAAAAGTAATACTAATAGGGATAGTCAATTAACACTCAAAAATGTTCAATTTAAAAAAGATCTGTCAGTGTAAGTAATTGTTCTCTCATTGATACACAGAATCATAGAGGTGGTCTGGTTCAACACCTCAATTAAAAAGTTCCTTCTGGAACAGTGGAAGTAGAAACACAGAAGAAAAACAACTGCTTGATCACATGGGGATATGATTGGGGATGTAGACACTAAGGGATCTCCAAATACAAATATTAATAATATGGAAATAGGTCTTGATCAATGACATATGTAAAACACAGTGGAATTACTCGTTGGCTATAGGGTGTGGGGGAGGAAGGGAAGGAAAGAACATGAATCATGTAACCATGGAAAAATATTTTAAATTAATTAATTAAATTAAAATTTTCAATTAAAACAAAAAATGTTCCTCTACAACATACCTGAAAGGCAATCATTAAGCCTTTGCTTGAATACGTTCAAATGATGGAAGTTCTCAAAGTAGTCCCTCCCGATTTTGACCACATCTAAGTATTTTTTTTAATTTTAAACATTATTTTATTTGGTAATTTCCAAACATTATTCACTGGAAACAAAGATCATTTTCTTTTCCTCCCCGCCCCCCCTCCCACCACTTTTCCCGCTCCCATAGCCGACGCACAATTCCACTGGTTATCACATGTGTTCTTGATTCTAACCCATTTCTCTGTTGTTGGTATTTGCATTAGAGTGTTCATTTAGAGTCTCTCCTCAGTCATATGCTCTCCACCCCTGTAGTCAAGCAGTTGCTTTTCATCAGTGTTTTTACTCCCACAGATTAACCTCTGCTTGTGGATAGTATTTTTGAGATCCATTCAGATTGTTCAGGGACATTACATGCACTAATGGAGAAGTCCATTATCTTAGATTGTACCACAATGTATCAGTCTCTGTGTACAATGTTCTGGTTCTGCTCCTCTCGCTCCGCATCACTTCCTGGAGGTTGTTCAGTCTCCATGGAATTCCTCCACTTTATTATTCCTTTTTGCAAAATAATATTCCATCACCAACATATACCACAATTTGTTCAGCCATTCCCCAATTGATGGGCATCCCCTTGTTTTCCAATTTTTGGCCACCACAAAGAGTGCAGCTATGAATATTCTTATACACATCTTTTTCCTTATTATCTCTTTGGGATACAAACCCAGCAGTACTATAGCTGGATCAAAGGGCAGATAGTCTTTTATCACTCTTTGGGCATAGTTCCAAATTGCCCTCCAGAATGGCAGGATCAATTCACAACTCCACCAGCAATGAATTAGTGTCCCCACTTTGCCACATCCCCTCCAGCATTCATTACTTTCCATAGCTGTCATGTTAGCCAATCTGCTAGGTGTGAGGTGATACCTCAGAGTTGTTTTGATTTTCATCTCTCTGATTATAAGAGATTTAGAACACTTCTTCATGTGCTTATTAATAGTTTTGATTTCTTTGGCTGAGACCTGCCTGTTTGTGTCCCTTGCCTGTTTATCAATTGGAGAATGGCTTGATTTTTTGTACAATTGATTTAGTTCTTTGTAAATCTGAGTAATTAAACCTTTGTCAGAGGTTTTTATGAAGATTGTTTCCCAATTTGTTGCTACCCTTCTGATTTTGGTTCCATTGGTTTTGTTTGTACAAAAACTTTTTAATTTGGTGTATTTCAGATTATTTATTTTGCATTTTGTAACTCTTTCTAAGTCTTGCTTGGTTTTGAAGTCTTTCCCTTCCCAAAGGTCTGACATGTATGCTATTCTGTGTTTGCCTAATTTTCTTATAGTTTTCTTCTTTATGTTCAAGTCATTCACCCATTTTGAATTTATCTTGGTGTAGGGTGTGAGGTGTTGTTCTAAACCTAATCTTTCCCACACTGATCTCCAATTTTCCCAGCAGTTTTTATGAAATAGTGGATTTTTGTCCCAAAAGATGGGATCTTTGGGTTTGTCATATACTGTCTTGCTGAGGTGGCTTGCTCCCAGTCTATTCCACTGATCCTCCTTTCTGTCTCTTAGCTAGTATCAGATTGTTTCGGTGACTGCTGCTTTATAATATAGTCTGAGATCTGGGACTGCAAGGTCCCCTTCCTTTGTATTTTTTTTCATTATTTCCCTGGATATCCTTGATCTTTTGTTCTTCCAAATGAACTTTGTTATGTTTTTTTCTAAATCAGTAAAAAAAATTTTTGGAAGTTCCATGGGTATGGCACTAAATAGATAGATGAGTTTGGGTAGGATGGTCATTTTTATTATATTGGCTCATCCTACCCATGAGCAGTTAATGTTCTTCCAATTGTTCAAGTCTAGTTTTAGTTGTGTGGAAAGTGTTTTGTAGTTGTGTTCATATAGATCCTGTGTTTGTCTCGGGAGATAGATTCCTAAGTATTTTATTTTGTCTAAGGTAATTTTGAATGGGATTTCTCTTTCTAGTTCTTGCTGCTGAGCTGTGTTGGAATTACATAGAAATGCTGATGGCTTATGTGGGTTTATTTTGTATCCTGCAACTTTGCTAAAGTTGTTGATTATTTCGATTAGCTTTTTGGTTGAATCTCTAGGATTCTTTAAGTAGACCATCATGTCATCTGCAAAGAGCGATAATTTGGTCTCCTCCTTGCCCATTTTAATGCCTTCAATTTCTTTTTCTTCTCTAATTGCTACTGCTAGTGTTTCTAATACAATGTCAAATAATAGAGGTGATAATGGGCATCCTTCTTTCACTCCTGATCTTAATGGGAATGGATTTAGTTTATCCCCATTGCAGATGATATTAGTTGATGGTTTTAGATATATACTGTTTATTATTTTTAGGAACAACCCTTCTATTCCTATGCTGTCTAGTGTTTTTAGTAGGAATGGGTGTTGTATTTTATCAAAGGCTTTTTCTGCATCTATTGAGATAATCATGTGGTTCTTCTTGGTTTGCTTGTTGATGTGGTCAATTATGTGGATAGTTTTCCTAATATTGAACCAGCCTGGCATCACTGGTATAAATCGTACTTGATCATGGTGGATGACCCTTCTGATCACTTGGTGGAGTCTTTTTGCTAGTATCCTATTTAAGATTTTTGCATCTATATTCATTAGGGAGATTGGTCTATAATTTTCTTTCTCTGTTTTTGGCTTGCCTGGCTTTGGAATTAGTACCATGTTTATGTCATAAAAGGAGTTTGGTAGAACTCCCTCTTTGCTTATTATGTCAAATAGTTTGTATAGTAATGGAGTTAGCTGTTCTTTGAATGTTTGATAGAATTCACTGGTGAATCCATCAGGCCCTGGGATTTTTTCTTAGGAAGTTCTTTGATGGCCTGTTGGATTTATTTTTCTGAGATGGGATTATTTAAGAAATCTATTTCTTCTTCTGTTAGTCTAGGCAATTTATATTTTTGTAAATATTCATCCATATCACCTAGGTTGGTATATTTATTGCCATATAGTTGGGCAAAGTCGTTTTTAATGATTGCCTTAATTTCCTCTTCATTGGAGGTGAGGTCCCCCTTTTCATCCTTGATGCTGTTAATTTGCCTTTCTTCTTTCCTTTTTTTAATTAGATTGACAAGTACTTTGTCTATTTTGTCTGTTTTTTCAAAGTACCAGCTTCTAGTCTTATTTATTAGCTCAATACTGATGTCACTTTTGATTTTATTAATTTCTCCCTTAATTTTTAGGATCTCTAGTTTGGTTTTCTTTTTTCATTTGTTCATTCTCAAGTTTTTTGATTTGCATTTCCAATTCCTTGATCTCTGTCCTCCCTAATTTGTCAATATATGCACTCAGGGATATGAATTTTCCTCTAAGTACTGCCTTGGCTGCATCCCATAAGGTTTGAAAGGATGTCTTGCCGTTGTCATTTTCCTCAACAAAATTATTAATTGTTTCTATGATTTCTTCTCTAACTAACCAATTTTGGAGTATCATATTATTAAATTCCAATTAATTTTTGATTTGGCTCTCCATGTACCCTTACTGATCAATATTTTTATTGCCTTGAGATCTGAAAAGGCTGCATTTATTATTTCTGCTTTTCTGCATTTGTATGCCATGTTTCTGTGACCTAGTAAATGATCTATTTTTGTGAATGTACCATGTGGTGCTGAAAAGAAGGTGTATTCCTTTTTGTCCCTATTTATTTTTCTCCATATGTCTATTAACTCTAATTTTTCTAAGATTTCATTCACCTCTTTTACCTCTTTCTTGTTTATTTTTTGGTTTGATTTATCTAAATTTGATAGTGGTTGGTTCAAGTCTCCCACTAATATGGTTTTACTGTCTATTTCCTCCTTCAATTCTCCTAGTTTCTCTATTAAAAATTTGGATGCTATACCATTTGGTGCATACATGTTGACTAGTGATATTTCCTCATTGTCTATATTCCCTTTTAACAGAATATATTTACCTTCCCTATCCCTTTTGATCAGGTCTATTTGTGCTTTGGCTTTGTCAGATATCATGATTGCAACTCCTGTCTTCTTTCTATCAGTTGAGACCCAAAAGGTCTTACTCCAACCTTTAATTCTAACCTTGTGAGTGTCAACCTGCCTCATATGTGTTTCTTGAAGACAACAAATGGTAGGGTTTGGGGTTCTAATCCAATCTGCTATTTGTCTAGGTTTTATGGGTGAGTTCATCCCATTCACGTTCAAAGTTATGATTGTCATATGTGGATTCGCTGGCATTTTGATATCTTCCCCTAGTTCTGACCTTTCATCTTTAGCTATCTCCTTTTGAACTAGTGATTTACTTTAGGTCAGTCCCCCTAGTCCCCTCCCTTGAGATGCTTCCCTTTCTAGCCCCTCCCTTTTTATGCTCCCTTCCCCTCCCTCCTCTCCTTCCCTCCCTTTTTATACTTCCTCCCCCTCCTTAATTTTCCTTTCTTTCTTGCCCTAATGGATAAGATAGAGTTCAGGATCCCACTAGATCTAGATGTTTTTCCCTCTCAGATTTGATTTCACTGAGAGTAAGGTTTAAGTAATTCCACTTCACGCTCTCTTCCTCTCCTTCTCATATGAGAGTTCTTCCCCTCCCCTTCCCATGTGTATCTTTATATGGGAAAGATTATTCTATTAAGTCCCCCACTATTTCTTGAAGTAAATTTTAGTGTTATCGACGGTTCCCCCCTTCCCTTTTCCTTTCTTTGCCCCAACTTTCCCCAAATCTTCTTAATGCCCCAACCTTTCCCTATGTATGTTTCTTCTAACTACTCTTATGATGCATACAATTTTTGAGAGTTACACAAAACATTTTCCCCACATATTAATATATATAATTTGATGTAAATGTAGTCCTTATAGAAGAGAGTTTGACTTAAAGAAAAAGATAAGATTTATCTCCTTTTCCCTTTCTTTCATATTTACCTTTTCATGTTTCTCTTGCTTTCTGTGCTTGGATATCAAATTTTCCACTAAGTTCTGGTCTTTTCTTAGCAAATGCTTAGAAATCTTCTATTTTGTTGAATGCCCATACTTTCCCCTGGAAGTATATAGTCAGTTTTCCTGGGTAGTTGATTCTTGGTTGGAGACCCAGCTCTCTTGCCTTTCTAAATATCGTGTTCCATGCTTTGCGGTCTCTTAGTGTGTTAGCCGCGAAGTCATGTGTGATCCTTATGGGAGCCCCCCTATATCTGAAGCTCCTCTTCTTGGCTTCTTGTAGAATTTTCTCCTTTTCTTGGAAGCTCTTGAATTTGGCAATTACATTCCTAGGGGTTGTCTTTTGCGGATTTAGTATGGAGGGTGTTCAATGAACCCTTTCTATTTTACCTCCTTGCTCCAGAACATGTGGGCAATTTTCTTTTATAATCTCCTGTAGAATAACATCAAGTTTATTGTTTATCTCTGTTTTTTCTGGGAGACCGATAATTTGGAGGTTGTCTCTTCTTCCTCAGTTTTCCAAGTCTGTGACCTTTTCAGTGTGTTATTTTATGTTTTCTTCTAATTCTTTAATTTTTTGGCTTTGCTTTATTGATTCTTGCTGTTTTATGATCTCACTTTCTTCGAGTTGCTTAATTCTGGTCATTAGGGACTGATTTTGCTTTTCAGCTTTGTCTGCCCTTCTATTGGATGTTTTGAGCTCTTTTTCTAATTGAGCAGACTTATCTGTCAGACTGCTGATCTCTTTCTCCCATTTTTCTTTCCAGGTTTCCATCTTTTGGGTAAGTTCCAGTTTGAGATCTTCCAGAGCTTATTGATAGTTTCCATTTTGGGAGGTATGTTCTGATTTTTTTTTTTTTTTTGGATTTCATCCTCATTCTCTTCTTTTCCTTGGGTACTTCCACCATAAAAGTTTTCAATAGTCATTTTTCCCCTTTCTTCCTGGAGGCTTGGTTTTGGGCCATGTGTGCCATCCCTTTGGTGGTTTTATTCCCCTTTCCTTTTTGGTCTGGGGTCTGAGTGATATGGGTGGTTTTTCTGTGAATTTAGGTTGCCTCAGACTAGTCCTTCCCAGCCTCTGAGGTTTCTTAGAGAGCTGGGCCCCTGATCACAGGCAAACTGCCCAGGTGTTTAGCTCCTCCCAGATGCTCAGCGCAACAATCCCTAGTACGGCACCCTGGGCTCCCTGGGCCCCCTGTGCTCAGCGCAGGATTCTCCTGTGAAACCACCCTGAGATGTTTTTTCCTGGCAATCCCCAGATCCCAAGGACCATGGAGTGCCCCCCCAGACAAAGATGTTCCCCACTCACTCGCTGTCCCAGTGAGAGCTCCGGTAGCTCACTCTGCTTTGGTGGGGAGGGTGGGGGGAGGGGGAAGGGAGGCTCAGTTCATGTTTCTGTGCAATCTTTTCATCCGTCTTATTATAGTATGGAAATGTTCAAACCCCATGTACCTTCGCCTCTGTGGGGTACTGCGGAGTACTGGGGAGTCCTTATATTCTTCCAAAGGTGATTTTTATGCTCCTTTGATGTAGTCTATTTCGTTCTGTGCCGGGGAGAGGATGCGTGTGGCGACTAGATTGTAGCCATGATTACCCGGAAGTCCAGATATAAGTATTTAAAAAAAAAAAAAAAAACCTCTTCCTAATGTATAGGCTCATTATACCCATTGTTCCTGGTTCTGACTCCTAAATCTGGAATGAATAAGTATCATCTCTTCTTTTCATGAAAGCTATTTGTATATTTAAATACAACTCTCATAATTCTCTGGTTTTATTTTTTTTCCAGGTTAAACATTCCCTGTTTTTTCAGCTGTTTTTCAAATTACATAGTTTCCAAGACCCATCACTATTTTGGTTATCCTCTTCTGGTCACACTCCAGTTTGTTAATATCCTTCTCAAAATGTGGTGCCCAGAACTGAATTCAGATGTGGCCAAACCACCTCTGAGTACAGAGGGAATATTGCCTCCCTTGGTATATATATTATATTCCTTTTGATATAGCTTAAGATGGTGTAACAACTGCACCACACTGTCGACTCATATTGGGTTTGTGGTAAAGTAGAACCCCCAGGTCTTTTTCCATAGACTGCTATTAAATCACATCTTTTTCATACTGTATTTGTACAATTTAAAAAACACTTAAATTTGGGCTTTACATTTATTCCTGCTGAAGTTAATTTTATTTATTCCAGCCCAACAAAATCTTCTGAATTCTGTTTTGTTAACCAGTGTCTTAATGCTCTCTTCCATCTGTGCCTAAAGTCGTGGCCTTCAATTGGACAATAAATGGAGAATACCATTAAGGTCCCAGAGCTCTTTAATTAATGTGTATTAGAAAAAAAATGGGTAGCGGTTGGCAGCTTTAATCCATTTCAGAATACTCTCCATTATGTCACAAATCAGGAAGACAACACACCTCATACTATATCTACATATGATTGCCTCTATAAGCCCCCACAGGGATTCAGCAATGAACACTGGATAACAAGATCTCTTTGACCTTGGACAATCAGACTCCTGTGGCTTCTGATGCAGGAATGTCTAAAGGATGAGAAAGGGATGCCCCAACCACTGACCTTGATCACTTTTTTTTTAATGGCTAGATCTTATTCTTTGATCCTCTGTCTATGAAAGAATAGCTCCATTTTATATATTTATACCAATTCCATATATATGTGTGTATGACAGAAGCACACATAATCCCTAATAGCTACCAGCACCATAACTTTCTCTTGACTCCAAGTCTAGCATTCTTTGGGTATGCCATGCTACCTCACCAGTAAAATGAATAAAATTAGTAAAATTATAAAATTAAGGTTAGGAGTCTATACTTTTGTTGGGGGGGGGGGGGAAGGAAGATCCAAACCAGGGCCAGATTTCTATCACATCTCTATCATTTTTGTTAGGGTCAGGCTGGGGATGATCCTTTGAAAGCCCAGGGCCATTCTTCTCCAGAAAGGAAGGCAATTGGAAGAACAATAAACACAGATATGAGGGATCATACTTAAGGGTTCCACTTTGAGCCTGCTGCTCTGCTCAGTCAACATCAAAAACTTTACCTGCAACCCTCTTGTGCTAAACTGATGCAAACATGTGCAGCCTGCTACACATGACCTGGGTTTTCCCAAAGATGACCAGCAAGGTCCTCTCGGCCTGCTTCCTTTAAATACCCTAATTGCCACAGACTCATAGTATTAGTTGTCTATCCTTTTGGCAATTGCTTTCAGTAGTGATGAAAGAGTCAATTCCCCTTCCAATGCAATCTCCTTTGTATTGTATCTGCCCCATGTATACTCTCTTTTGCCCCAGTGCACTGTTGTCCTTCTCTAACCCTGTTATACTGATATGAGTCATTCCTTCTGTCATATTCCTTAAGAGAACCCTCCCTTTTTTCCTTACCTTCTCTCTTAGAATAAATACTGTGCATTGGTTCCAAGGAAGACGAGCAGTAAGGGATGTATGCCCAAGGTCATATAGCTAGGAAGTATCTGAATTCATATTTGAACCCAGGATCTCCCATCTTTAGACCTGGTTCATTATCCACTGAGCCACCTAGCTGTCCCTGAGAACTCTCCCTTCTAACAAAATACAGTTAATCAAATAAAACTAAGACCCATCTTATACCTCTCATCCATCACCTCTCAATTAAAGAGGTAAATGAGTTGCATTATCAATCCTTTGGAACCAAGATTGACCATTGTTTTGATTTTAGTTCTGCTACCCTTTAATATTCTTCTTCACATATGGTATTATACTGATGATATATCTCATTCTTTGGTTCTGTTTCCTTTATTCTGCATCACTTCTTTCAAGTCTCCCAGAGTTTTTCTTGATATTCATTTTTTCTTATGACACAGAAATATTCCATCACATTCATAAACCACAATTTGTTTAATCATTCATCAATCTGTGCAGATCCATTTTGTTCCCTTTTTTTTTGCTGTAATAAAACTACTACTAAAATATTTTGATATATGAGAGCCTTTTTTCTATATCCTTCTTGTGGTAATTGCCTGAGATTGGTGTTTTCAGATTGAAGGGTATAAATATTTCAGTCACTTTTCTATCATAGTTCCAAATTGTTTTCAGAAATCTAGAACCAATACACAGCTCCATCAATAGCACATTATATATCTGTCTTCCTATAGTCTTTCCAACATGACTATTTCTGTCTTTTATCATCTTTGACAATTTGTTGGGCTTAAGGTGAAATCTCAAAGTTGTTGAGTTGCATTTCTCTTATTAATAGTGATTTGGAGAATTTTTCATATGGTTTTATATATCAATATAGTAGTCTGCAGTTTTTAAAAAATGGCAAGATCATCTTCTTTGATCATATGATTATGAGAGAATAGGTCTGGGTTTTATATATTTGTACCTATTCCATATAGGGGTGTGCATATGACATATATACATGAAATATAGATGTGTAGCACATATATAATGTATGTTTTATAACTGAGACATATATATCACATATTTGATTTCCTATCTACATATATAAATATGTAGATTTTTATACATAGATTACTCAGATGCCAAATTACTATCATTAATATTTAATGCAAAGGTTTTCCTCTAATCAATAATTTCTCTTTTTATCCTAGTTGCGTTCATTTTTTGTGAGCTTTTATTTTATTTTATATTATATAACCAATTTTTGCAGTATTGTTTCTATCTGGGATCAGTGAGGATATTTTAACATGATAGTTTGGGTCTTTTTACTATTCTGTGGAATATCCAAGGCTATTTCTTTCCCAGAATGTCTAGATTTACCCAATATGGAAGAAATTACATTTATTGTGATGAAAAGTTCCTTTTCCTTCTCCTCTGTCTTATTCTTCTATTCACCAAAATTTTGGCATTGATATTGACTCCAGTTGATCTTTGTTTTTCACTTTGGCTTACTTTCTTGGGTTGCTTCTTCCATCCTTTAAAAATGTCAGAATGTTTAGAGTTCTTTACAAGCATACTTCATTTAATTCAAATCATAAGCTTAAGATTTACTTCATATACTACCTAGAGGCAGTAGGAGGTAGAGTAGATGGAGATCTGAACCTAGTGTAATGAAGACCAGGGTTCAAATCCAACTTCAGATCATCACTAGAAATAAGCAAATTATTTAGCCTCTGACTATTTTAGTTTTACTATCTGTGAAAAGAGGGTAATAATAATATCTACCTCCCCAGATCAAATGAAATAATATTTGCAAACTGTTTTCCAAACCTGGAAGTACTTATCTAAATGCTAGCTATCATTAGTATATACTTGGTGACCACTTTAGACAAGCATATACATCTCAAATCAATGGAACAACTCATTTTGGCTTCATGTATTCTAGGTCTCAAATACAACTATTACTATTGGTGATTTCCTTCTGGAAACATTCTTTGTACATTTTCATGATAAACATTTTGGCTGCTTTATCTATTTATAATAGGGCTTCTGAGTTGTTCAGAAATTCTTGGCAAGACAGTTTTTGAGCCTATTTGTCTTCTCCTTTCCTTTTCAAACTCTACTAATTTTCTAAGTATTAGTAATTTGCTTTGACTTGCACATATTAGAAATTAAGACCAGCCTCTTCCATCACAGATGGCAGCACACTTGTCCATTCCACAGTACTATTACAATGTATTTTATTCATCTTTCCCTTCATCTTTTTCCCATACTTCTTCACTGGGAGTTTCAGGTTACCAGTTTTTAAACTATCTTCTATTGATGACACTCTGATTTCTCTGTAATCGCAGTATAGCATCCCCTCTGAACTCATCCTCCCAGTTTGTTATGGATTAGCAAACTAGGTTCCCAGAGGAAAATTATTACTTCTCCCCTCAGTGTTCTAGGGGAAACTTTGAGGGTCTAGACTTCTAATGCTGTCTCTTTTAAGTCTCCTATTAATGTTTTCCTTAATATCAACCAACCAATTGAAATCAATTAACTTTTACAAATTGGTATTTACTATAGCCACAGTTGAGAGCTGAGTGCAGAAGATATCAATGGTAGATGAGCAACCCTGATAAGGGCTCACCAAGCCCTCACACCAGAAGCACTAGTCTTCTCTGAATATCCCATATACAAGCAAGAATAGTACTTACAAAACAACCTTTCCAAAATGGGATCAAGAAGGCCTATACATATATACATATATAGTTCCTAGGAGTGTGGGTTCAAACATTAAGGACAAAGTTTGCTGTACATAGAGAACATGTGGGGCAAAAGATGACCTTGTGACTCTTGGGGTCATTTTCTTCTGTGTGGAATCCCTACCAACTTCATTATGAGAAGAGTCATAGGTGATGACTAGTCAATTCCCTTGTTCAACTCAGATAACTCTTTGAAGGGCATAGTGCCTTGGTTGGTGATTCAGTCGAACACTGGGCTGGATCAAGTAGGCTGCTTGGCTGCCATGTTGACTTATCATCAGACTTGGCTGTCTGATACTGTCATAGCTGTCATAGCTACTATGAGCTCCAGTTTCTGATCAGACCTCCGATGACTTTGATGCATCAAGAGGTGTACTTGGTCATCTAGGTACTCCTCTTCCAGAATACTTATTCACCTAATATCCAAAAAGAATAAATGCACAAGAACTGGAGGTACTATGTACCCTCAAATACTTAGCAGCAAGATTGGAGAGAGGGTAGCTTTTACCACTACCCCGCTCCAACCTGGCAATTCACAGCAGTTCCTGACCCCCTGGCCACCAAGAAGGAAAAGCAATGAAGGGCAAAGAATCCCAGTTCAATGTTTCCTGAAGCATTAGTTGGTTCTAATCGGCCAACAAGAAAACTCCCCTTTACTACATAATACTAACCTCTTCTCTCCAACCCCAGACTTAGCCTCTTTGGCTATCAGTTTCCTCATCTGCCAAATGAGAGATCTCTAAATTCCTTTCCAGAATCCATAGGTTCGTTTCTTAAACTTAGAAGACTTGATTATCCAGTAATTCATGTCTTCTCTCTATAGACTATGAATTTTACTGCAGGAATTCACATTTGATACTCTTCAAAATTTCTGAGCTTGAGGCTATGAACCAACTTCACTTGTCCTGGGGAATATTTTATTTAATTATATACGAGGAAGTTCTGGGGCTTTGCATCCAAGGGCAGATAATATGTAAGCATTAAGGTACATAGAGACCCTGGATTCTAGAGATCCTAGTAATCAAACAGCTGAAAATTGAATCAAAATGGCAGACCTTAGATTTTTTTGTAAAATTCTGGCCTGCTTTCCTGTTGGAAATGCAATCACAAAAGCAGTATCAGAAGTTTAACTTATTTCAATGGTGTCTTCTCTTGAAGTTATAATATAACTGAGCTCTGCTCTGGGATCAAAGAATTCTGCTTTCTTCAAAGAGAATGTTCAGCAGCTAGTCTGGTCTGAACACATCCCAGAACTAAACAGAAAATGATTTGTTGCTTCTCATATCCTACTCAATCTTCTTGGGTATCCAAAGCATCTACTGACAGAAAGAAGTGACGGCCTAAAGACAATTAAATTTTTTTTCTCCAATGTCTCTAAGAACGTCATCTCCTGAATTTAGTGCTATTTCTTGCAAAGAATTTGTGGGCAATGGTCTAGCTAACTAGTCCCTCTCTGTCCATTCCTTCTTCCATTGTCCTAATGTAGGTCCTGAACTATTGCAATACACTTACTAGGCCACTCTTCCCTTTCCCCTCCATCCTTCATTCCACAGCTAGTCTAATCTTTTATTTTGCTTTCTTGTTCAAAACTTTTCAGTAGTGCCCTGTTAGTTACTGAGTAAAATCTGAACCTCTTTGCCTGGCTGATTCCAGAATTTTTTCCTCCCTCTCTGTTTCTTGTTTAATACATTCCCACAGTATGAAGCTCAAGTCAGATGCTACCTCTTCTTTGAAACTTTCCCTGATTTCCTCAGTTTGGGGATCATTTTTCCTCCTCAAATTTAATACTTTCTTTGGTACATCTCAAAGATTTATGTAAGTGTAAGATCCTTCAATTAGACTCTTGTTTCTTGAAAGCAGACGGTGTTTTATTTAAACTTTGTATCTCCCTTAGCACCTCATCTACTTCTTTGTATATAGTACACATTTAATAAATGTTTATTGGATTCAATGAATTTGATGTGGTGGAGAGAATATGTGGACCAGGAGGGAATTTAGAATAGTGAAAAAGAAAGATTTTTTGGCTGGAAGGATGGAAAATCTTGGGAGGACCTGGAGAGAGTGCAGAATGAAGTGTAACCTGAAAAAGCTGGAGGAAAGAATAAGATAAATATGGAGCCAGGGAAAAAAGGGTACAGGGAAGGCAAGAGATATTAAGGCTGATTAAATGAATGGTTATCTTTACTATAAGTAACTATATAACTGGTTCTTCTAGCCTGGTCTAAACCAATTCCAAACAAGTCTGACCACCTATTTTCTGTCATTTGTCTCAGACTTTAAAAAAAAAAGTTATTTCTTTGTTACATTAGAATACCCAGTTAACTCCCTCCCTCTTTCCCTTCCCCCCATTAAAGAAGGCATCAATTGACAAAAAAGATATATACGTATATATGCATATACATATAAATAAACTATGTCTTATTTCTATTTGTCAGTTCTTTCTCTGGAAGGGAACAAACACAAGTCATTATTCAAACAATATTTCTTTTGCTATATATGATGTTCTCTTGGTTCTACTCATTTCATTTTTCAGTGTTTCATGTAAGTCTTCCCATGCTTTTCTACAGCAGAATAGTATTCCATCACAATCATTTGTCACAACTTAATTAGTCATTCCTCAATAATAATCAAAACTATCTGGTACTGACTAAGACATAGAAAAGTAGATTAGTGAAATGGAACAGACATATAACAAACAATTGTAAAAGATTACAGTACTCTTGTGTTTCTCAGACTTTTAAAATTTTTAAACAATTTTCTAAATTAAGAGGTAGTGTAAAAAAAAATGAAAGAAGTAGTGTCAGGACAGCTAGGTGGCTCAGTAGGTGGCTATAGCACCAGGCCTGGAGACAGGAGGTCCTGAGTTCAAATTTGCCCTAAGACATTTCCTTTCTGTCTGACCTGGGCAACTCACTTAACACAAATTGCCTGGCCTTTACTGTTCTTCTGCCTTGGAACCCATACCCAGTGTGAATTCTAGGACAGAAGGTAAGGGTTTAAAGAACAGTGTTGGCAAGAATTCCATATACTTGATCTATACCATCTCAGGCCACATTTCACTAGAAAATAACTATTTTTTAGGCCTTTCCATTCTTCCATAAAAATCAACATATTTTCCTCATCATTTTTGGTAATCTGCACAATTCTGGCCTTCATCTCCAGAGGCGAATCTGTTCAAGTTTCTCCTTTTGCTTGCCTTTGGAGGATCTCTTATCTGTGAGATGAGGGTATTGAACTAGATGATCTCTAAGATCCTCTCCAGTCCCAAAATTCTATAAGTCTGTCTAAATGTCCTCTGAGCTTTATTTCTGAACCCTTTAGTTACTAACCAGGACCTCTGGGCACCTGCTATGCAGCTTTCCAATTTCTTCTCCCTTTTACCCAGGAGCTATGGGCAAATAACCCCTCCTTTCTTTTCCTGAATTCAAGTCCTGGGAAATGTTCCAATTCTCATGACACTTCCCATGTGCTATCCCCTATGCTATACAATTTTATTTACACAGGATTTCACAGCAAGAAGTTATCATTATACATGCATACATACACACATGTATGTATTTATATAAATATGTTTACATATATACAAACATATATAAATTATACATATATATATATAATCCATCAGGGTTGATTTTTTGTTATAGTTTTGTACTGTGCTCTGTGTCCTGGGTGGCATTCTACCCATTATTTAGGAGTCCCTGGTACATGCTCAATAATGTGTCTATCAATGAAAACATTATCTTGTCATTACAGAAGGCTTTATGACTCCTGTGGCTGAACAGAGATGAAAGTGTCTCATTCCCTAATCACCATGAAGGAAAGAATATAATTTCCTTAGACACTGAGATCTAAGAAACAAAAGGAAATGAGCACTAAAAACCACTATCATGAGATGGGAAAATATGAGAGTGAAAGAAGACTCTCTTGTACCATAGTACTTGTGGTGGTTTCTCAGGACCTGAAGGAATACCACAAAGAAAGAAACAAAAACAAAAAATACTACATTGGAAAAAAAAAGGCTTCTATATGCATAGCAGTTTTAAAATGTGTTTCTGCTTATATATACAAGTCTTAAACCTCCTGGGTTCTTCTTTCTATAATTTCTTTCCATTTCTCACTCCAACATAACAGCTGTAAATGGCTTTAGTAAATTGTGCTACTACATTTCCATTAACATTAGCAAAATTTATGTCAACTGCACTGACAACACTGTCAGACTTGAAAGACCCTCATCTTCTCCTGCCTCGAGAACACAAATCTGTGTTACACCTTCAATTTCTCATACATCATGGCACCATTTATCTATTTTTTTCCCATGGTGCCATATTCTGGACGCAGAAGACTCTATGCTCGTCAATCAGCTTTAGTGTCAATGAGGTGTATTCTCACTCGGTACCTACTCACCCCATCATTTTCTCCTCCCTTACAGTGGGCTTTTCATCCCACTGAATGATGTTCACCTTGCAGTCCTGCTAATGTGTTTGTGCTGTGATGACTAAAGAGAAATAGATTTTAAGGCCATACAATTGAGTATGACTCCAGGGTAATGTCCATTATTCTCTAAACAAAATTCATTCTATTGAAATGTATACAAGGTTTTAGGATTATCAACTCACCATGCATTATTATTTCAGCATAACAATGTTTTCTCTAAATTCTATAGTGCCAGCAAAGTTAAAGCTGACTGTCTATCCAGGGTATATATTTATCTACTTTAGTCAGAAACTACAGAAGCTACACTAGCCACACTGGCACAAGAAAGGTGTTCTGTTCATTTCTATTATTTAGGCCAACTAGTTTTAGAACTCAAGGGAAAGGGAATGCATAATTTTGGTTCTGAGGACTGCAAAGAAACTGGTAGGGTATTTATTTTTAAAAAATCATCCATGAATCATTGCAATTAAGTTCAACACTTTGATGAGAAAGTTTAAGTAATGATAACAACATAATAAAATAATATAAACAAAATAAAATAATGATAATAACATAATAAACATAATAAAAACCTAATAACTCCATCAGAAGGTTGTTTCATTTTTGAAAGGGAAACGAAGACAAAATGCAGGCATTTCATTATAGGGAAATGAAAAGTATTCATTTTTAAAAGTTAATTATATAAGGGAAACCTGGAAACTGTTAAAGAAAAACTGTGGGAAAATGTAAGCCAAATTGGGGAGGTGGTATTTGACTTGGGCTTTATGGGATGAGAAGGTTTTCAACAGATAAAGATGATATACACCTCAAAAATAAACAAACACACCCTGCAAGGCCTATTTAGCAAAGTGAAAAAGCCAAAGGGTATAATATAAAGCATAGGAAGATAAGCATATTTGCTACAAATTGGAGCTTAGCTGGAATAGAAGAGAACTTAAGAAGAACCTCACAAGGAATCAGAAGTCCATAAGATCCCTTATAGTTCCAAATCTCTGATCTCTGATCACATAATTCTATTCATGATCTATGATCCTGCTATAAAATTTTCTTTAAATGTATCCAATAGAGAGAGACAGCTAGAGAATCAATGGGATCACCTGACCACTATGTTACAAAAAGTTCTTTGGGTATGATAAGGAAGAAGCAAAGATCCACTGAGACTTTTGTTTTGAGATTCCACTTTAGAGAGATTCCTATTTTCAAATTTTCTTTGGTAGCAGGGAGAATAGGATGGACTTTTAGGAACTAAGAAATGAACCAGATGTAAATATGTTGCCAGGACTAGATGGCACCCATCCAAGGTTCTTAAAAAATTCAAGAGTGAAATTGTGAACTGATAATGAAAATGTATAATGTTATTATAAACAACCACTGTTAAGTACTTCCTGAAGGCCTGGCCAATTGCCCATCCATAAAATGGGCTACAGAACAGATCCTGGGAAATGCAATCTGGTGAGCTTCACTTCTATTCTTGGCAAGTCAGTGGAAAATATATCAAAGAATAAAAACCCTCAATAGTTAAGCAAGTATAAACTATTAGGAGGAAAGCAACATGCTTTTCATAAGAGGCAATCATGTCTGACTAATCCATCATGATTCTTTGAGGGAACAAATGAACAGGTGGACAAGTGGGAACCAATCTATATTTATTGAGACATTCAACAAGACTTTAATGGGTTTCCTTACCACTGTTGGTTTGAAAAGAAGGTTGGGAACTTCAAGACGAGAAACAATGGCATCAACATCAACAGCATTTCCTTAAATTGGAGAATGCCCAAAATAGAATTATTCCTTAGGGATAATAACAGCTCACATTTCTGGAGCACTTTCAGCTAGAGAAAGCATTCTCATGACAACAATCCTATAAGATAGGTAGTATGAGTGCCTGGTACTACCTTTTAATAGAAGAGAAAATTAAGGCTTAGAATGATAAGTGGTTTGCTGAGTTTATAAGCTAAGAAACTTGTGCCTGTATTCAGTCAGACTTCTCATTCTGCAATCTCTTCCTCCTTTTCATGCTGATTCTTTGGGCCAGGATGTCTGATTTAACATTTTAATAAATAATTTGGAAGAAAGTAACAATGGTGGCAATGGGGAATTCATAGGGAACATTATAATCTTCCAGATATCTTAATGACAAATAGTTGGAAGTAAATTTGAGGCAATCAGTCAATCAATCAATTAATATTTATTACATGTTTATTCTGTGACAGGCCCTGTTCTAAGTGCTAGAGATACAAATGAAAGAGGCCCTGCACTAGAGGGTTACACTTCATTTGGTGATACCTATACATTTACAAGTATATATAAAACAAATACAAAGTGTTTGAGCATATAGGTTGACACAATAGATAGAGTATTGGACCTGGAGTCAGGAAGACTTGAATTCAAATTCTGCCTCACTTAGATGTGACTTTGAGCAACTCATTTAAACTCTACCTCATTTCCTCCTGTGAAATAGCACTTAACTCACTGTTGTAAAGATGAGAACATTTGTAGAGCATTTTGCCAACTTTGAAGAGCATAGAAATTCTAATGATTATTATTGTTGTTATTTAAAGAAAAATCTCATAAATACTATGGTAAAGTATATTATGGGCTATAATATCCAAAGAGGGCACATGAAGGCATTTGGGGAAATTATCTATATTATACCTATAAAATGATAAGTTCTGGTCTAGAATTTGCTAATAGCCTAGATAAATAAAGATATTGTTGTTATTGTTGTTGTTAGTACTCTCTCGGTAACCGAGGATGACGATTGTCTTTGTGCATTTTCATCTATGGTGTATAGATAAGTGTGCACAAAGACACTTGTGCGTGAAGGAGATTTAAGTGGAAAAGTCGATGCACAGAGACAGTCCCACTCTCTCGGCGTTGGGTCCATTGGCATGAAAAGTCGTTACACCTGGAGACTTCCTCAGCTGCATTGGATGGCCGTGTTGTCTTTTGTGCTCCAACACACCCTAAGCACTCCACAGTGCTTTACTGCATTGCCATCTCAGCCATTGAACCTTCTTATTGGTTTCTTCTGTCTGTTCGGCCAAAGCAGTCTTCACATGCTGGGTGAGCAAAGCCTTGGTTCACCAGGGGTCGACCACCCGATGGCTACTCTCACAAGGTTTAGCCGGCCTGTCGAAGCCTGTTGAAGATATAGAGCAGCACCTTACTTTCAGGGTGTTAAAAAAAATCTCAGCTCTTGGATGTGATGGTTGAGCCTTAGCTAATGATTTTGGTATTGAAAAGAATACAAGAGAGACTTTAGGACTGAAGAAAAATAAATATTCTCTCAGTTTTCAAAAAGCAAAAAATAAAAGTCTGAAAACTAGAGCCCAACTATTTTGACTCATTTCCTGACAAAATTCTATCACAAATTACTTTAGGAATTATTAGCAAACAGCTAGAAAAGGGAGTAATCTTGCAAAGAACTTGTATGGATTCAACAGAAATTGAATATGCCAAGTTAATGTCATTTAATGTTTTTTATTAGAATCACTAAGACTGATCCTGAGGGACTGTGGCATTATAAAAATGGTGAATTGAATTTAGACTCTCCAATGGATCTTTGATTTCAATGATTTGGAAGTTCCCTCCAATGAAGATCACAACTGATTTGTCTGCTTATCTTGCTTGACTTTTACCCACGTCCTCCAAAAAGTTCAACTTTTCATTGTTCCATAGATTGCTATGGCCAAAGCATTTCATTACTGGGGCACTCTGTTCTTGCCTAAATTGAAGCTGCACAACTACTTGTTAGGTATATTATAATGGAATTTGAGTGTGTGTCAGTGTAGATGGCTTCTGAGATCCCCTCAAACTCTCAAATTCTCTGATTTTATGATCCTTAAAAAATACTCAAGTTATTATTGGGGCCCTACTTGAAACTTTTCCAGCATATTAGAAATTTCCAAGTTTTCTGGAAGATTCCAGTCTGATGGTATAGTCTTTGAGAACCTAAGGTCACCTTCAACATCATGATGAGGCATCAGTGGAAGAAATAACATTTGTATGCAGCACAGTAAAGTTTATACAATGCTTGGAATATATTACCTCACTAGAATCTCCCAACAAAATCATGAGACAAATATTCTAGTTATTATAATCCTCATTTTAGAAGTGATTTGGCTCTGAGCATTGGAATATTTTCTCTTTGTCTTTCTCTGTTTCTATCTCTGTCTCTGTCTTGTCTCTTCCTTCCTCTGCCTATACCCCCCTTCATTTTGGTTTCCTGATGATCTCTGGCTTCTTTCAAGTAGCAGCTAAGGTCCTGTCCTTTACATTAGAGGCCTTTCCTGGGCCTTTGCCTTGGTATCTTCTCTAAGATTAGGCACTGTTTTTGGGGGGAGTGGATATTTTATTTATGTCCTTAGCACTTAGCATATTGCCTGGTACATAGTGGACTCTAAATAAAATCTTGTTTACTTGACTTGTCCCAGGTCATATGACTAGTAAATGCCAGAAAAAGGATTTGAAAACCAAGTCTAATAACAGTTCAGCCATTTATCCAGATTCTTCCTCTGTGTTAGAATTTACTTAAATTATCTTTAATATTACAACTTAAGGTATAAGAATTATTTTAAGTGGTCTAAAGAAGGATCAAAATTGTGGTTCTCTCACTGAAATGCACAAGAAGCAAACCAAATCGATAATAATTAAACTTTGCAGGATCCAGAAAAAAAAAATCCCTGCTGACTAAAAACAAAACAAAACAAAACAAACCCACCAGTTATCCAGTCAAAGCACTTTGCACATTTAGGCAGATAATAAAATGCATGTTTGAGCATAAACAACAAATTACATTCAACAAGCCATGCTATGTACATCCCCATTGGAAACATAGTAGAAAATAAAGCTCAGACATCTGCTAAATGCAGGAAACAACCACATCAGCAAGAAATGAATTTTATTTTGAGGCTTTTAAAAAAGTGTTTCAGTAGGGAACAAAAGGTAGGGGGAGGGTGCATTCAAAATTAGGGGAAAATGAGGCTATGCACTTTGAAAATAAGTCCCTCTGTTTAATTATCTTAAATAGCTGAAGAATACCACAAAATCTCATGTATTTCCCCAAATCTTTTGTTTTTCAATCACATCTGATAATGAGGGACATTTCATAAATTAGTGTGATACTGATGTCTTGATAAAACACTTGCCCAATTTGATCTCTTCATAATTAAAGCACATATACACACATCATAATAAAACAGCAGTGGAACCAGATGAGATAATCTTCTCCCACTGAGAAATATACAAGTCATCATTTTGATAAATAATTCCATCTTTCTGAAATATTGCCAGAAAAGCATCTACTTGATGTATAGAATCCATAACCTTTACGTTTCTTCCTTCCAGATCCTAGTTTTCTGCATCAACAAGGGTCACAAAACCAAAACAAGTTTTAAACATCACTCTAAATTTCTCTTGGCTCAAATGCCTAGGGTAGTGGTCAGGCCAAAAACAATTAAACAGTATGTAGGTCAGATCGCTGGGCGATAAATTTCCACATTCTCTTGGATCCCTGCTCTGAAGGTTCTGAGGCTAACACTACAGCAGGTACTATTTTGAGCAAAGATGAAAGAAAGGCGCTTCAAAGAATCTGAAGGCACAATGCCTAACTTTTACAGAACACGTGATGGGGGCTGCAGGAAGGAGCTCTTAGCTTCAAGAATAGCCTGCTGTCACAGGAACAGCCAGGAAACTAAGAGGCTACATCTGCAAAAATCTTGGATTTTGTTTTTTTGTTGTTTTTTTTTTAGCAGGAAGCAGAATGGGTAGAATGAAAAGACACCAGCTGAAAAGGATCAGTTAATAATAAGAAAAAGCAGTGGACAGAAAATTAAAGCGACCAGGTCCCAGTCCAACCTTGCCACTCACCACTAGATCTATAAAATAGACAATTCATGGAAACTTTACAGGTCTCAGTTTACACATTTGTAAAATGAGAGAACTGGTGTCACAGAGGAATCAAGAGGAAGGTTGAAGTTTCACAGAATTAAAGACTATTTGAAGGTGGAGGGTGAATAGGTGGGGATGGGGAGGCACACAGCTTTTTACAGAGCTGGAGCCAGCTTCCTTTAAATTAATTTCACTCAGTTGGACAGGTCCCTGCTACTGCTGATAAAATCTTCTTTGGCTCTTCCTAGGTAAATATGACAATCATATTAGAGCTTGATGTTGAAAGAAATCGCCCCTATATCTTCAGGTGACTGCTTTAGGAGGGCAAGGTCTCCACAAAACAATAAGGGTCATAGACCTAGAGCTGTTAGAAATCTTGGAGGCCTCCTAATCCAATCCTCTTACTTTACAGGTATGGAAACTGAGATTTAGAGAGGTTAAGGTGACAAAAGGAATAGCCCCAAAGGTGGAATTTGAAGCTAGGTCCTTTACTTCCCAGGCCAGTGTTCCTTCTACAAATGTGATGCCTTAGGTGTTCAAGAGACCCTCCAAGATTCCACCATTTCAATACATTCCACGAGTGCTGGAAGCAGCCTAAAGTTTTCTATCTTCTTCCCTTGGTCTTATAGTATACTTGGAGTGTACTATGCATAAGCCAGATATGGATACTGATTTTCACTTTAGTAATACTTTGGATACTAAGTGTCACTATAAACTCTTTGGGACAGGAAGTCAGTTCTTCAGTAATCTTTACTTCCTGCTCACCAATGTTATCCATAATGAAAACAATATAACCCAGGCTAGCAGAATACTATTTCTTCCTTTTAAGGTGATGTGCCCATTTGGGAAAAAGTAAGTGGGTTAGGCCAAAGTGATGTAGGTTTCTAGTTTATATTATTCTCAGGCTGATGGACTTCACACTGGGAAGGCAGATACGGGTTAACAGAATCATCTTCAATCTAAAAGTAGAGATTTCTAGTGGTCCTCCTTGTGCCCACTGTGTCTGTTCACATTGTATCACATTTTAACGTAGAGAGTGTCATGGTAGTTGAGCATAAGGTTGGGAGTGGGGAGGAGAAATAGTAACTAAGTATATAGTAGCTAAAAGATTTGAGGAAAGATGAACTTCAGAGGAATAATAATGAAATTTTAACTTGCAAATATATATATATGCAAAACTAGCTGCAGGACTTGTGACCTCAATTAGAATTTAGGGCAGCTGCCTTCTTTAACATGAGTTTAGTGCCAGGTCACATAGAGAAGGGTCTTGGCAAGAAAACCCAGAACAGTTTCATATTTCAGAGATTTAAACCAAGTATTCATATACTCAGAAAGACAAATATACTCTAAGCTCATCCCCTCCAAGCCTATTGAAAGCTGATGTCTTAGAAATACAATATTTGCCTTCCACAACAACTTCTTTTACTCACATGAATCTGACCAATAAATAGATCTATGTGAGGCCATAGTACACCAATCATTCCTACAACTGTAGAGGACCAATCTCTGCTATCCAGAGAAATAATTGCTATTATTAACTTATTTTAAAAATCATCAGGTATGTCCTGAATTATGTTATTAGTATTCTATTCGAATCAACCTATAACACATGCCACTAATTATTCATTTTAGTCTGCTTTTTGGAGACATGGGCTCTGATCCTTAGGATGCAAATTTATGTGCGGCAACATGGGAGACATTTTAAACAAGAAGGTCTCATGCTTAAACAAGAGATAAATAGCAGCATAGAGGCCTAGAACCAGAGTCTGTTACTTGATTGTTAAGGGACAAGAATTTTTTTTTCCACAGAAAAATAAAAGAAGGAATATGTGAAGTGGTGAATTTGTAGTCTTAATGCATTAATAATTAGATAATGGCCTTGAAAGGGTCCTGAGTTGATATTATTTCCAAAAGGCTTGATCCAGAAGTAGAATTAAGTGCATGTACAAGTCAAATGATAATCAACTTTTTTTTAAAAGGTATTTTTAGGTTCCTCCCAAATATTTTTAGGAATCTGCTTTTAGGAGATTTTTAAATTGTATGGGAAGGAAATGAACACTGGCTTTGGTAAGATTTTAAAAATATATTATTTAAATGATAATCAGTGTCAAAAAATTGGAAGGGTCCACATGAGATCTTCAATGGAAAAAATTTTGAGCCATTCACTGGAAGATCCACTAAAAAGTTTGAAAGAAGCTTGAATGGAAACTTTAAAAATAATTCAGAAGAAACAACAAAAAAAAGGTAATTACCTGATGTAGGGCCTTTTCATACCGTCAGGATGATAAAACAGGTTGCTTATTAGTATGGCAGATAGAGAGGACTCATTGAAAGTAATTGGGGAAATTAGTGATCAGGGCGGCAATTCACTACCATCCTACTTTTATTCTGAGGAAACAAATGCTTTGTTTAAAATGTCCCACATGAATCTCTGCAATTTCTTGGGCAAGTTGGAGATTCAGAAGACTAAGGTTTTCATGACTGCAAAACACTTATTTAAAATCATTTCCTGAATAGAAAGGAGGTTTAAAAGGGGATTTAAAAAGTTCAATCTAGCTACATGTAAACTTAAATATAGGAATGTATCAGGACTCAAATAGATGGTTTAATACCTTTGTTGCATTCTTTTTACTGCAAAGACCTTTTGTGTAGACCCATTTGCAAACTTCAAGTTCCATCATGGCTAATTGCAAACCCTACCAATTAATAGGAAAATGAAATTTCATAAATGATACTTAGTATATAATATTTTTCTTTATTAAAGTTTATTTATTTAATTAATTTAGAATATTTTTCCATGGTTACATAATTCATGTTCTTTCCCTCCCCTCCTCCATCCCCCCATCCTATAGCCAACAAGCACTTCTACTGGGTTTAACATGTATCATTGATCAAGAACTATTTCCATATTATTAATATCTGCACTACAGTGATCATTTAGAGTTTATATCCCCAATCATATCCCTATCAACCCATGTGATCAAGCAATTGATTTTCTTCTGTGTTTTTATTCCTGCAGTTCTTTCTCTGGAGGTGGATAGCATTCATTCTCATGAGTCTCTCAGAATTGTCCTGGATCATTGCATTGCTGCTAGCAGAGAAGTCCATTACATTCATTTGTGTCACAATGTATCAGTCACTGTGTATAATGTTCTCCTGGTTCTGCTCCTCTCACTCTGCATCAATTCCTGGAGATTGTTCCAGTTCACATGGAATTCCTCCAATTCATTATTCCTTTCAGCACAATAGTATTCCATCCCCAACAGATACCACAATTTGTTCAGCCATTCCACAATTGAAGGGCATCCCCTCATTTTCCAATTTTTTGCTATCACAAAGTGCATCTATGAATATTTTTGTACATATGTTTTCCCCTATTATCTCTTTGGGGTACAAACCCAGCAGTGCTAGGGCAGGATCAAAAGGCAGGCAGTCTTTTAAAGCCCTCTGAGCATAATTCCAAATTACCATGCAGAATGGTTGGATCAATTCACAACTCCACCAGCAATGCGTTAGTGTCTCAATTTTGCCATATTTCATTTATTACTTTCCTTTGCTGTCATATTAGCCAATCTTCTAGGTGTGAGGTGGTACTACAAAGTTGTTTGGATTTGCATTTTTCTAATTTTAAAAGATTTAGAACACTTTTCCATATGATTAGAGATAGTTTTGATTTCTTTATCTGATAACTGCCTATTCATATCCCTTGTCCATTTAACAACTGGGGGATGGCTTGATTTTTTGTACAATTGATTTAGATCCTTGTAAATTTGAGTAATTAGACCTATGTCAGAGGTTTTTGTTATAAAAGATTGTTTCCCAATTTGTTGCTTCCCTTCTAATTTTGGTGGCATTAGTTTTGTTTGTACAAACTCTTTTTACTTTAGTTTAATAAAAATTATTCGTTTTACATTTTGTAATATTTTCTATCTCTTGCTTCATCTTAAAATTTATTCTTTCCCATAGATCTGACAGGTATACTATTCTATGTTCACCTAATTCACTTATAGTTTCCTTCTTTATATTTAAGTCATTTACCCATTCTGAATTTATCTTGGTGTAGGGTGTGAGATGTTGATCTAAACCTAATCTCTACTATACTGTTTTCCAATTTTCCCAGCAGTTTTTGTCAAATACTGGGTTTTTGTCCCCAAAACTGGGATCTTTGGGTTTATTGAACACTAGCTTGCTGAGTACATTTACCCCAAGTCTTTTCCATTGATCCCTCCCATCTATCTCTTAACAAGTACCAGATTGTTTTGATGACCACTGCTTTATGGTACAGTTTAAGATCCAGTACTGCTAGGCCCCCATCCTTCACATTTTTTATTATTTCCCTTGATATTCTTGATCTTTTGTTCTTCCAAATGAACTTTGTTAAAATTTCTAATTCAGTAAAAAAGATTTTTTGGTAGTTTGATAGGCATGGAACTAAATAAGTAAATTAATTTGGGTAGGATTATCATTTTTGTTATATTAGCTCTTACTATCCATGAACAATTAATGTTTATCCAATTTATTTAGATCTAGTTTTAATTTTGTGGAAAGTGTTTTATAGTCGTGTTCATGTAGTACCTGTACTTGTCTTGGTAAATAGATTACTAAATATTTTATATTGTCTAGGCTGATTTTAAATGCAATTTCTCTTTCTAATTCTTGCTGCTGAGTTGTGTTGGAAATAAATAGAAATGCTGATTATTTATGTGAGTTTATCTTTTATCCTGAAACTTTGCTAAAGTTGTTGATTATTTCCATTAGATTTTTAGTTGAATCTCTAGGATTCTTTAAGTAGACCATCATATCATCTGCAAAGAGTGATAGTTTAGTCTCCTCACTGCCAACTTTAATCCCTTCAATTCCTTTCTTCTCTAATTGCTGTTAGTGTTTCTAGTACAATTTTAAATAATAGAGGTGATAATGGGCATCCTTACTTCACTCCTGATGTTATTGGGAAGGCTTCTAATTTATTCCCATTGCAGATGATGCTTGCTGATGGTTTTAAATATATACTATTTTTTAATTTTAGGAAGGGCTCATCTATCCCTATACTTTCTAGTATTTTCAATAGGAATGAGTGTTGTATTTTGTCAAAGACTCCTGCATCTATTGAGATAATTGTGATTTCTGTTGGTTTGGTGGGTGATATTGTCAATTATGTGGATGTTTTTTTCTAATATTAAACCATCCTTGTGTTTCTGGTATAAATCCCACCTGATCATAGTGAATAACCCCTTGTAATAACTTGTTGGAGTCTTTTTGCTAGTATTCTATTTAAGATTTTTGCATCTATTTCATAAAGGAGATTGGT
Source organism: Monodelphis domestica (assembly GCF_027887165.1). NCBI lineage: Eukaryota > Metazoa > Chordata > Mammalia > Didelphimorphia > Didelphidae > Monodelphis > Monodelphis domestica. The sequence continues at coordinate 209,348,947 of NC_077229.1, forward strand.
CTGTAGTTTTCTTTCTCTGTTTTTGGTCTGCCTGGCTTTGGAATCAGTACTATATTTGTTTCATAAAAGGAATTTGGTAAAACTCCTTCTTTGCTTATTTTGTCAAATAGTTTGTATAGTTTTGGGATTAGTTGCTTTTTAAATATCTGATAGAATTCACTTGTGAATCCATCCAGTCCTTGGGATTTTTTCTTAGGGAGTCCCTTGATGGCTTGTTCAGTTTCTTTTTCTGAGATGAGATTATTTAAGTATTCTATTTCCTCTTCTTTTGATCTAGGCAATCTATATTTTTGTAAATATTCATCCATTTTACCTAGATTGTCATATTTATTGCCATATAATTGAGCAAAATAGTTCTTAATAATTACTTTAATTTCCTCTTCATTAGAGGTGAGGTTACTCTTTTCATCTTTGTTACTGTTAATTTGTTTTTCTTCTTTCTTGTTTTATTAATCAGTACTTTATCTATTTTATTTGTTTATTCAAAGTACTAGCTCCTAGTCTTGTTTATTGGTTCAATAGTTCTTCTGCTTTCAATTTTATTAATTTCTCCTTTGATTTTGATGATTTCCAATTTAGTGTTTATTTGGGGATTTTTAACTTGCTCTCTAGATTTTTTAAGTTGCATGCCCAATTCACTGACCTCTTTCCTCTCTAATTTGTTGATATATGCACTCAGGGATATAAATTTCTCCCTAAGTACTGCTTTGGCTGCATCTCAAAGATTTTGATAGGTTGTTTCCTCATTGTCATTCTCTTTAGTGAAATCAGTAATTGCTTCTTTGATTTATTCTTTGACCAACCAGTTTTGAAGAATTATATTATTTAGTTTCTAATTAGTTTTAAATATGCCTTTCCACAAGCCTTTATTATGATTTTTATTGCATTATGGTCTAAAAATTGCATTTATTAGTTCTGCTCTCCTACATTTGCTTGCAATGTTTTTATGACCTAGTACATGGTCAGTCTTTTTATATTTTAAATGGTAAGTGTGACCAGTAATAAAGTTGGTTGAATCATGTTACTGTTTAGCTGCTCCTCCCTGGCCTGGTCTCTTCTGTGTTCAACAGTATTGAACCTACTCTGTCTCCCTCTCTCTAGTTCCCACCATTCCCATATAAATAAACTATGCTAAGCCCATCAAACAACTATTGAATCAAGGTCAGAGCTTGTTGATTAATCAGGAGGATGGTGGCAGAAATGACTTAGCCACATCAGTCTGTAGGTTCAGCTTACTTGAGATAATTTAGAAGTCCAAGACAATTTTTTGTGATAGAGTCTTCTTGGGAGTCAACAGATGTCAATTAGATAACTGGGATCACTCAGGAACAACAAGAACCAATATAGGAAATTTGGGTTGATTTCCACTCAATTTAGAGAGAGCTAAGGGCAGGAGATGTGTCTTCCTCCACAAACACCTCACTCTCCCCAACTCCCAGTTCTAGGCATACAAAACTTTTCACTCAAGAATTCCAAGCTCCCTTCTATATTCCATTTTCTGCATTCAGCAAACTTCTGTCTCTGGCCCTTCACATTTATCCAAATTTCCCCCTTTGATATATGTGTCATGTGCTGCTAAAAAGAAGGTATATTCCTTTTTACCCCTATTTATTTTTCTCCAAATGTCTATTATTTCTAAATTTTCTAATATTTCATTGACTTCCCTTCTTTCTTATTTACTTTTGGGTTTACCTTGTGTAGTTCTGATAAAGGAAGTATAAGGTCCCCCACTAGTATGGTTTTACTATCTATTTCTTCCTTAAGCTCCTTTAATTTCTCCTTTAGAAATCTGACTGCTTTACCATTTGGTGCATATATATTTAGTATTGATATTTCCTTATTATTTATACTGCCTTTCATCAAGATGTAATGACCTTCCTTATCTCTTTTAATGAGATCTATTTTTGCCTTAGCTTTGTCTGAGATCATAATTGCCACTCCTGCCTTCTTTGTCTCAGTTGCAGCCCAGTAAATTCTACCTCTATATCTAACTGCCTCCAGTGTGTTTCTTGTAGACAAATATAGTAGAATTCTGTTTTTTAATCCACTCTTCTGTCTGCTTCCTTTTTATTGGTGAGTTCATCCCATTCACATTCATAGTTATGATTACTATCTGTGTATTTCTCTCCATTTTGATTTCCTCCTTAGGTTCTGTCTTTTCTCTTTTCCCACTTACCCTGCCCTACAACTTTTCATTTTTAGTCAGTGTCCCCCCTTTCCCCTCCCTGATGTTATTCCCCTTCCTAACACCTCCCCTCTTATTGATTCCCCTCTTACTATATTGATTTTGAAACTACCCCTCCACCTTCTCCCTCCCTTGTATTGCTTCCCACCCCACCAGTCCATTTATTACTCTTCTACTTCTCTATAGAGCCCAATGCAATTCTCTGCCCCCAATGGATCTGATTGTTTTTCCCTCTTAGAGTCAATTTCATTGTGAATGAGAATTAAGTATAACCTGTCTCCAACCTCTTTCACCCTTCCATTGTATTGGCCTTCTCCACCCCCCCCCCCATGCATATCTTCATGAAATATAAATTTACCCCATTTTGTCTCTTTTCCTATTTCTCGTAATATTATCCTCATTTTTTACCCCTAGTTATATATATATATATATATACATATATATATATGTATATATATATATATATATAATTTTTCCCCTTTCTTAATTTCCTTTTGGTGATTCTCTTGAGTTCTGTATTTGGGCAACAAGTTTTCTGTTTAAGTTTGGTCTTTTCTTTATGAATGCTTAGAAGTCTTCTATTTTATTAAATGATCATACTTTCCCCTGCAAGAATATAGTCAGTTTTGCTGGGTAGTTGATTCTTGATTGTAGATCTAATTCCCTTGTTTTCCAGAATATCATATTTATAAGATTTAAATTTGTGTTTTATTCTAAATATGAATTATAAAGTAATATCATGCTCACCAATTTTAAAATAATATTGCTTAAGTCAAAATGACTTTTAGCAGCTTTATTTACAAAGAGATGGAAAGAGTGAAAGTGTGAAAATGTAGATAAAAAGACAGTTTCTAACAAGCCTCCCAGCCCTTCTCTGGTGAAGCCAGGCTCAGCCCCTATGGAGGCTTCCCCAAGTCTTTTGTCTGCATGTGGGTTTCCTGGTAATCCTCAGTCAGAAGTCCCGGTGCTGTTTTTAGCCAGAGTTCCATCACTGCAGCCTTATCCAAAGCCAAGGATGGGATCTTAGTTGCTCACTCCAAATGCCAAGAAGGAATGGTCCCTATATCATGCTGGTTTCTTATATACTCCTCTTTTCCACATTGCTTCCTGTCACTTCCCATCACTCCCCCTTTTTCACATAAACCAATTGCCCAAGGAGTGGGGTAGTGGCCTTTGGAGGTATGAGCTTACTCTAGTAAGTGACTTGTGAACTCTCGTACTTAATTTTAAGTAGGGGTACTTCAAGTTCCTGATTTGATTAGCTAAAAATAGGCAAGGGTAGAGTTAATCCTATTTTCATAATATACCATGCCTTCCAGTCCTTCAGTGTGGATGCAGCCAGGTCCTGTGTTATCCTAACTCTGGTTCCATGATATCTGAATGACTTCTTCTTAACAGCTTGTAATATTTTTTCTTGGTCTGGTAGTTCTTGAATTTGGCTATAACATTCCTGGAATAGTCCATTGAGGATTAAATGCAGGAAGTGATCTGTGGATTCTTTCATTCTTTAGTTTTCCCTCTTGTTTGAGAATGTTGGGGCAGTTTTCTTGGATAATTTTTCTGTAGAATGATATACAGACTTTTTCTTTTGTTATAATCTTCTGGTAGTTCAATAACTCTTAAATTGTCTTTCCTGGATCTGTTTTCCACATCTGTAATTTTGTCAAGGAGGTGTTTCATATTATTCTCAATTTTTTCATCCTTTTGATTTTATTTTATGTACTCTTGTTACCTTGTGAAGGCATTTGCATCTAGTTTTTGTATACTAATTTTTAAAGACTGAAATTCATCCCTGGCTTTTTGGTCATCCTTCTCCTTCTGGTCTGATTTTCTTTGTAGATCATCTTTCACTTTCTTTGCCTCATTTTCAAGCTGGTTAATTCTGGCTTTGAAGACACTATTTTCTTGCTTTAGTTCATGTACTTCTGTTTCCAGATAACTTATTTTGCTTTTTAAGTTTTTTTTTCCCAATTGTCTTCAGCTTCTCTTAATTGTTTTGGTGTGTGTGTGTGTGTGTTTTGAGTTCTTCCAAAGCCTGTGCTGAATTATCTGGAATTGCTGCATTTTTGCTAGGTGTTCCTTTATCCTCCTCTATTCCATTTGCCCTTTGTTCATTACCTGGATAGAAGCTGTCAATTGTAATTTGTTTTTTTCTTTTTCTGTTGTTTACTCATATTTTTTCCTTCTTTCCCCTGTTATTAGCTGTAATCTTGATCCTCTGTCTAATTGCTGGATCTGTGGGTTTGGGCTATTCTGTCCTGAAGGGGCTTCTTCTCTGCTCTACTGATTGACTACATTAGGTTGATTGAGTGTTAACAAGTCCTGAGGTCAGATCTACCCCAGCCAGCAACAGAACCTGAAGCTGAAGGTGTGGAGGCTAAAGAGAACTGTGCTTCCTGCCCTGTTATCAAGGTATTCTGTAGTGGTTACAGTCTTTGCCTTGGGAATTTAGCCAGCAGAATTCTTACCTGGGTGTTGGTGGGGGAGAGATGTTGGAGATTGAGCTTCCTTGCCCTCTAAAGGCTTCTTATCTGCCCTGATAAGATTAAGACAGGGCAGAACTTATCAGTGGAGTTGAGCCCTGAGGTCAAAATCTCAAGAAGGGGGGGGGGGAAGATGGAGAATTTTGGCTTCAACTAGTTTGCTCTCTTTGTGCTTCTCCTCCAGCTGCCTCCCTGATGACTGTGGTCAGTACCCTGAGCCTGGCACAGCTCTGCCAGCAAGGCACTCCCTCTGGGCTGGTGCCCTCCCCCCATGATTTGGGTCCTGGGATCTTCGTTCTTCCTTTTCCTTAAACCCGAGAATTCAAGAATTCAGGCATTTTTTGGTGTACCTTTTAAGTTGAATTCAGCAGGAGGGTCCCTGAGCTCTTTCCTGTTGTTAGATATGGTTTTCTGATCCCTTGAAGCACTTTGTTTTTGATTCTTGTTGAAGGGTTTTCACAGAGGTCTGGATTTTTGCTTCATCTAAGAGGCCATCTTGACTCTACCTCCCTTAGTATATAATATTGAATAGTGAGACCCAGCTTGTGATGAACCTTAAGGTATTTAGTGAAGATTTGTTACAAGGGAAAGATAACTAAGCCAGCTATTTTTTAATTTTTGAATGGATTGATGTCAACTAGGAAGAAAGACTACTTTCTTTCAATGGTAGATTCTCTGAGTAAATTAATTCATAAATTAATTAATAAGATGTTCTGAACAAGTTAATAATTTGACTGTGCAGACACTCATACAAGATCATTCAAATTAATATAATGATCATTTTATGCCAGGAGCCATCAAAGACCATGCTGTTTGACACAGTCACATGTGGAAACTGAGGACTACAAAGCAGTCCCCAGGAAAGATGGAAATATCCACTGAAACCCCCCTAAGTAACTTTCCTTATTAACATCCCCTTATTATAGGAATTGCTATGATTATTATTCTTACTTAGCCCCAGGAAAAATAGATGAGAGCAACATGCTTGCAGGGTTAATATAGATATCCTACTCTGTCCCCCTAGGATATTACCAGGAGATCCCACTTACAAAATTAAATCTAAGAATTCTTATATACCCACTTAGATAGGACCCTCTTTTCTAGGCATAAAAACTTCTGGCAAATCTGTGCTCTGAATTCCCTAACCTATATCTGGGTCATGTGGATTCAATACTCTGATCCTGCCCTTAGCAACAATGTTTCCTTGACTTTCTCACTAGGCTTCTTGTCTATTGTTAGGTTCTATGGAAACATGTATGTTGAGAATGAAACTGTGTGCCAAGTAGGTGTGTGATCATGAGGGTATGAAATAAGGCCAGGCCTCGGCCAAGGTGGAGCAATTTATCCTGTGAAACCTGTGCTGTGGGTTGAATGCGAAAGCTGTGTCCCATCCATCATTCTACTGACACTGACCCACCTCCAAGACCCCATCCCCTGTGGGAGGTGAGCCCACCTCACAGCAATTTTATACAAAGAGAATTAAGAAGTCCCTCAATTATGAGCCACATCAGAAAAAGAATGGATTGAAGGACATGTTAGGTTTTTAAGTTTAGACTGAATATTTAATTGGTCTCCAGGGATTTAATTGCTAAATCCCAGAAATAAATTACTAAAGTCAAATGGAATTTATGGTAGTTTATTTTACAATAGAGGGAAGATATTATGAAAGAGAGAAAAGGGGAGAGAGAGAGAGAGACAGAGAGAGACAGAGAGAGAGAGAGAGACAGAGACAGAGACAGAGACAGAGACAGAGACAGAGACAGAGACAGATACAGAGACAGAGACAGAGAGAGCTCTCTGGCTTCCTCTGAGCCAGATAGAAATTCTAAGGTCCTAGCCAGGGAAAAGGAGTCTCAAGACAATGGGTCTTTCCTGGAAAGGGCAAGGAAGGAAGTCAGCCTTTACACTCGCCACATTGTCAGTTCAATCAAAAGATTTTTTTATCAGCCTCAACTCCAGCAGGCTCCACTCCAAGTTTGTCTCTTTCAAACTCCGAGTATTCTTCTTTACTCCAAGTCTCGCTTCACTCCAAGTGTCTCTTCACTCCAAGTGACTCCCTTAAAGTTCAAGTGTCTCTTCACTCCAAGTGATTCCCTTCAAGTCTCCAAGTGACTCCCTTCAAGTGTCTTTGTTTCCACTTTTAAAGACCTTTTTCTCTTGTTTCAATTCCCCAAAATTTTTACGTCTACCAATCATAGCCAATGCTCCACTCCAGGACTGCCCACTCTTTCACACATGGGTCACAGACCTCCCACTCTATGTATGAAATGGGTGTTCACACCTTTTGGCGGTTAAAATCCAAAATGAGTAGATCTCCATTCTCAACTTTAAGTACTGTGCTTTATACTTTGGGTATTAAAGTCTAAAAATAGACAGGGGATTGCAATTTAATCTTCACAATCAAGGAAGAGATATGTATCTTCATTGTTAGAATCAGGTGAGAGCCAAATCCAATCTTCACAGATACTAGAAAAGGTTTGTTTAGTTGTTTTCCCATCATGTCTCTGTCTTACTCTTTGTGATCTCATTTGGAGTTTTCTTGACAAAGATACTGGAGTGGTTTTCCATTTCCTTCTCCAACTCATTTTACAGATGAGAAGACTGAGGCAAGACTATTCCTGACTCCAGGCCTATTACTCTATCCATTATACCACCTCACTGCCTTCTAGAAGAAATAACTAGAAAAGGTTAAATAATTTAATAACATTTATATATATATATATATATATATATACATATATATATATTATTGTGACACTTCAGGTAGTAGATAGATCTATGACCTCATCAATATGAATACTTCCTCTCTTGGTATAGATTGCAATCCAATTCTACCTTCTTTCCCTGTATTTCTCTTGGCATCATCCTTCCACAAATTCTCTGGAATAGGTAGGAGGCTGTGTTGTAAACCTAAAATATTGATGGACTTCCTCTTGACATATTAGGTACTGACAGAATACAGACATTTTCTTTGAGTTTATCTGTCACTCTCATTACCTAAAAGGCCTATCTTTTTTTTTCCCTGGTATATATCTTTCTGATAAGATACTTTCTACTATTCCTCTGATGTGATTTTTCATTGGTAGTAGCCACATGAGACTCCATTATTCCTTTAGTGACCCCCGACTTTGTTCCTTATAGATTGAAGTATTTCATGTATTAAAGCCATATAGTATATAGAAGAATAACAGTGTTTAAATGATAGGTCTTTGTTTGAAGTAACAGATTGGGGGTCATCAAAAGCACTACATAATTTCACAAATGAAATCCAACTTGCTCTCTTCATTTTATTTAATTCTCAGCCAAGTTCATTATCTACTTTAAGCAAGTTTATTTCCTCTTTATTTACACTCAGGTAATCAAACAAAGTTACCTCTGTTGTTATATCTTTCAAGGCATCTCATATGATAATAACAAATGCATTGGAAAACATTTTGTTATAGGAGACTCATTTGGGTCTCAAATGTTTTCTATTGGCTCAACTGCATTTTTATAGTTAGCAAACAAAGAACACAGTGGAATCTTGTACTCTGCAATGTTCAATCCATTGTGTGGTGGTAAAGATGTTGGCTATGATAGAATATCATTTCTGAAAGCCTGCTCATTCCTTTCTCATATTTCTTCATCAAGGATGCCCTACCTTTTAGAGACTGACTGCCCAAACTTCAACCCTCAAGCCGCATGTGAGCCCCCCACCTTACCCAAGACAGGTAAGGGAGGAAGTGCTCCCACTGAGCTGCTGGGCAGAGGGGTGGATCATTTGAGAAATGTGCAGAGGGTGAAGGGAGTAGCTCCCTCCTGCATGATCCATCACATGTGCCATAGTTTCACCAACACAGGTATAGATTATATTCATAATAATGTTACAGAATAATAGAAAAAGTCATATGGGTTGGTAGTAATTTTTTATTGCCTTTTGAGGGCTAATAATAAATCTATGACTTTCCCAAGCATTTGACATCCTCCCTTTTAAAAAATATCTCATGAATCAAATCCTCAGTGTCCTTAAACATATCATTCGGATAAGCCTTAGTATTTAACCTCTGGATACAGAAAAGAACTATTAATATTTTTACAAACTCTAGCAAAAAGGCAGGTATTTGTAATTTTGTTTTGCTGTTTCTAAAGCCAATTTGTTTCTGGGAAAAAATAACCATGTGTGTTTCCAATCTTTCCTTCAGTACTACATGCATGCTGCCAGGTTGCTAGTGTTTGGACAGATGCTTTCCTTTTTATATCTGCCTTTTCTTGCTTAATATCCTCAGAGTGGGGGTTGGGTTGGAGAGGACATCATGACCACTTGAAGGGTGATGAATTGGATGTCACTGTACAGCAGGCTTACATGGATCAAATTATTAGGCTGCTAGTTAATTGAATAACCTCTAAATTTAAAATACAAAAACAAAACCCCAACAATAAAGCTTTATTAAGTTAGAAAATTCACAACCAATAGCACCATCAATAAAACATTAACAAATATGTCACTCTAGACAAACCTCTCATATTGATTTATTTTTAACATCCCTACGAAGTCAGCTTTAGAAATAAACAACAGTCCCAGTGAAATGGGCATAACAACACATGCCAACCATCTAATTCCTTAGGGCAGTTATGAGGCTTCAGCTAATTACTACTTGTAAAATTCTTGGAGAATCTGCTGAAACAGGATATAAAAATGTAAAGGGCTATTCATTGGTCCTCAGAGTTAAAAATAGTTTGATATAAAGACACCAGGTAATAAAAATGATGAAAAGTGATGAAAAAAAGTGATGAGAAGAGATGACTGGATTATGTCACTCCCACCATCAGTGTTAGGTGGCTGTGTGTAATTCAAATTATTCACTTCAACAAAGATTTTATTACAGGCTCACTAGGAGCAAAGTTGTAAAAATGAAATGTATGCACAAATGTAACCAATTATTCTTCGTTCATTTTTGGTCTCATTTTTTCAAACACAATTTTCAGGTGAGTGTGATTTTATTCTTGATTACAATTATCCCAAATGATAGTCTCTACTTGGCTAGAGAGACAGTGCAGTAGAGGAGACAGAAACACTGGTCTGAGTCAGAGGATCTGGGTGTGACTTCTAACTCTGTTGTCTGTGAAGCTCTTTTGGATCCTCACCCAACTTACTCTGCCTCTCAGACCCTTCGACTCCATCATGTATAAAGTGAGGAGTTTGTACTGGATGGCTTCTATGACTCCTTCCTGGTCTAATCTAGGATTCTATGGCCCTCAATTGTGCAAATAGATACATTCTATTGAAGGATAAAAAGTGAGATTGAAGAGATGCTGGATAGAAATAACTGAACAGTTTTTATTTTTCTGTGTGCTTTTTAAAACCAGATAGTGGTCATTTATAATGATATTTTGAAACATGCTCATACAAAGGATTCTGTCATTCTATAAAAAGGAAACACATAACATAAGGAGACAATTATGCTAACGGTTAGGCAGACTAGAAAGATTTAAAGGAAAGTTCTCTCTTGTGACTTCCCATGTGCAGTTATTCAAATAGACGTAGTGCCTTCTGGAGATGAGATTTAGCTGCCAAAATGATGCTGATTTCCCAGGCTGAACACCACAGGAAAGGATGGCAGCAGGCAGACCAGTGAGCATCATGTATGGAAAGCTCATGAAGTGAGTATTACTATGGCACATTGCTATTACAAATGAACTAAGAGGCAGATGGACTCTACCTGGTAAATAGAAAAGACTGCATCCATGAATTCAGTCACCCATATGTAAATGTGGAAAAAAATAAAGTCTTTGGAGGTTGTACCCTATTTATCCACTGAAAAGAGATTTCCTCTTTTCTTCCCAGAAAATCCCACCTTCTGGACTTGCACCTTCTCATGAATCCTTTCCTTGTTCTCATACTGTGTTATCCTCCCAGGCTTTTTAAAAGCAGGGGAGGGATACTGAATGAAGAGTATGGCTAGAGTGAGGAAACCAGTCTCTTCACTAGTCTGGAGCCCTGCGGAGAGTGTGGAGTATTAGGATCCACACTGAAAACAAAACAAAACACTGGGAGTCAGAAAGTTGGAGTTCAAGTCCTGATTTTACCCCTGGCTAACTGTGAGCTTGGGAAAATCACTCAGTTTCCCTGTATCGTTGTATATAAAATGGGTACAGAGGTAGCTGGGAGCACTAAGTTTCAGGAACTAAGAATAAACCCCTTAGTTTGATCATTTATAACAACTTTCTTATCTGTGCACATTAGAGAAATCCAGTTGTAAAAAACTGCCCTTAAGAAAGAGGAGTTGGACATGGGACTCTCCGCAGGAAAGGGCTGCCTTGAAGGCTCTCCTACTCTCTTCTGTGGATGCTTATTTATCAGAAGAGTGTAATATGAGTGCCCAGAGGAAGGAAAAAAATGAATTGAATTGTGTAGATTAAAATAACTGTATGGTACCACCTTTATTTAATTTATACTCTGGAGAGTCTTCCTTTAAAGACTTTACTATTTTCCCTCCACACTCCCCCTCTTTTCTATGCTCTCCCTATCTCCTGCTACCTCTCTCCATTTTCTATAGCAACCACAGCCAGCAGAACATTGGCTTTCCATAATAAAAATGGCTCCCAAGGTAGAGATCTTTATCTAGTTATATTAATAATTCACATGTGTCTAGAAATGGGAAAACAAAGGATTTCCACCTAAGCAGGATGATCGCAAGAAACCCTTTTGAAATACTTCCAAATGGAACCAGAGGACTGAAGAAGTTCATGGATTTGCTACATCAGTGAAAGGAATATGATCAGACAAAGGTGTAAAACAGGTAGATGTGAGAGTGTCTGTCAGTGGCAAGTTTCCAACCTGATAGATCAAGGAGAGCAGTCTAATTACAGGATTAATGGGGCCTGTGGCTTAATGCCTGTTGTCTCAACTTTCTATTAAGATAACAGGATCAAGTCTTCTCATAGCTTAATCTAGACCTGAAAGTCAGTGAACAACACAGCAAGCCTAATGATCTTAGCTAAAATCATGTCCAAGGGCAATAATATCCCCTTCTAGGACACAGTCAATTAAATAATAACTTGCATTTGTATGTTATATCATACTTTTCAGGATGCTTTTATAGGCATAATACATGATCTCATTTGATTTTCAAGGCAATTCATTTATACTAGAGGCAAATATTTATATTACCATTTTGCAAATGAAGATGGAAGGAAACAAACATTTAATAAGCACCTATTATGTGCCAGGCACTGTGCTTAGTACTTTCTACAAATATTATCTTATTACATATTAATATCCCCATTTTGTATTAAAAAAAAAAAACCTGAGGCAGACAAAAGTGAGGTGACTTGCCCAGGGTCACACAGCTAATAAGCATCTGAAGGTAGATCTGGACGCAGATCTAACCTGACTCCAGGTCCAGCTCTAGATACACTGAACCCTCCAGCTGCCTCAGAGACAAATGCAGTTCAGAGGGTTAAGTAACTACCCTAATGTTACACAGCTAGTAAATGGTGTAGTTGGGACAGGGTCCTCTGCCTGTGAGACCAGTGGCCTTACTTGTACACCAGATTGCCTTAACAGAGAAAATGCCCCCAAATCCTTGATTGGCTACAATGCATCCTTGATGCATTGTCTTTTTTGCAAATCTAGAAAAAGCAAAGACAATGACAGAAAAATGTAGAATTAAATGAGTCCATAAAGAGAATTCATCATAATTCCAAGGTTTAGCTCATAGCAGTTCTCACTTGAATGAAGCTCTTTTGGCTATTTGTCTGAGGGCCTCTTCATAATAACTTGTAGAATGATGGAAGGGGGGGCATACCAGAGTTTAATATATAGTCAAAACCTGCCAAGCTTGCCTCTAAGTTCTTTAGTCCCTTTCCTCACCCACATCTAGTCTTTTCAATGCACAAAAAGGCTTCCCTTCTGTACTTCAAAGAGTCGAGAGCATAATGATTTGGAAAGCATACTGCATTTGGAAATGAGAGGATGTAGGAATCAAGACTTAGCTCTAAGGTGTAGCTAGGTAGCTCGGTGGATAATGCCAAGTCAGGATTTAAGAGGTCCTGGGTTCAAATCTGGTTTCTGATACTTCCCAGTAGAGTAAGTGACTTCACCCCAATGGCTTAGCTCTTGCCACTCTTTTGCCTTAGAAGACAAAAAGTAAGAGTTAAAAAAAGAGACCTAGCTCTGCCACTTAATATTGGTGTTGTCTCAGGGAAATCATTCAGTTTCTTTGAGTTTGCTTGCCAGCTTTAAATCAATCCTCCTCTAGTTCTGTAGAAAAGGTCATGTAAATAAATAGCTAATTACAAAGTCAGAGCTGGAAGGGCCTTTAGGAACCTCTTGCCAGGGGTCAGCTATATAGCACAGTGGATAGAGTCAGGAAGACCAGAGATCAAATCTGACCTCAAATAATTATTAGCTGTGTGATCCCAGATGAGTCATTTAACCCTGTTTGCCTCAGTTTCCTCATCTATCAAGTGAGCTGGGGAAGGAAACAGCAAACCATTTCAGTATCTTTGCCAAGAATACCCAAAAGAGTCACAAAGAATTGGAAACAACTAAACAACAACAAATTCAACTTGCTTTTTTATTTTTAACACATGAGGACTTGGCGATCTGGTGAAGTTGAGATTAATCGAAGGTCACACAGGAAGCAGATCTGGGAGTTGAACCCAGTGAAAGCTCAGAAAATGAAGCTAATTTCAATGACTTTTTTAGGAGTAGTCTCCCTATTTTTTTCAAATCCTTTTTCTGAAAATGAAGATTTTTGTATTTGTTTTTGTAGACATAATGGGGGGCATTGTGTATAAAACATAACCTCTCTGGAAACCTTTCAAAATATGAATTGTTCTCATTTGGGAGTGATTTAGAGAGGTTCTTTCTTTTTTTTCTTGGTTGATTAAATATTTTTTTTAATTTTAAAAATTATTTTATTTGGTCATTTCCAAACATTATTCACTGGAAACAAAGATCATTTTCTTTTCCTCCCCAACCCCTCTCCCACCACTTTTCCCTCTTTTGCCACATCCCCTCCAGCATTCATTACTTTCCATAGCTATCATGTTAGCCAATCTGCTAGGTGTGAGGTGATACCTCAGAGTTGTTTTGATTTGCATCTCTCTGATTATAAGAGATGTAGAGCACTTTTTCATGTGCTTATTAATAGTTTTGATTTCTTTGGCTGAAAACTGCCTGTTCATGTCCCTTGCCCATTTATCAATTGGAGAATGGCTTGATTTTTGATACAATCGATTTAGCATTTTATAATTTGAGTAATTAGACGTTTGTCTGAGGTTTTTGTTATGAAGATTGCTTCCCAATTTGTTGCTTCCCTTCTCATTTTGGTTACATTGGTTTTGATTGTACAAAACCTTTTTAATTTGATGTAGTCCAAATTATTTATTTTGCATTTTGCAACTCTTTCTAAGTCTTGCTTGGTTTTGAAGTCTTTCCCTTCCCAAAGGTCTGACATGTATGCTATTCTGTGTTCGCCTACTTTTCTTATAGTTTTCTTCTTTATGTTCAAGTCATTCAACCATTTTGAATTTATCTTGGTGTAGGGTGTGAGGTGTTGATCTAAACCTAAGCTTTCCCACACTGTCCTCCAATTTTCCCAGCAGTTTTTATGAAATAGTGGATTTTTGTCCCAAAAGATGGGATCTTTGGGTTTGTCATATACTGTCTTGCTGAGGTCGCTTGCCCCCAGTCTATTCCACTGATCCTCCTTTCTGTCTCTTAGCCAGTACCAAATTGTTTTGATGACCGCTGTTTTATAATATAGTCTGAGATATGGGACTGCAAGGCTCCCTTCCTTTGTATTTTTTTTCCATTATTTCCCTGGATATCCTTGATCTTTTGTTCTTCCAAATGAGCTTTGTTATGGTTTTTTCTAAATCAGTAAAAAAAATTTTGGAAGTTCCATGGGTATGGCACAAAATAGATAGATGAGTTTGGGTAGGATGGTCATTTTTATTATATTGGCTTTTCCTACCCATGAGCAGTTAATGTTCTTCCAATTGTTCAAGTCTAGTTTTAGTTGTGTGGAAAGTGTTTTGTAGTTGTGTTCATATAGTTCCTGTGTTTGTCTCAGGAGATATATTCCTAAGTATTTTATTTTGTCTAAGGTAATTTTGACTGGGATTTCTCTTTCTAGTTCTTCTGCTGAGCTGTGTTGGAATTATGTAGAAATGCTGATGACTTATGTTTTATTTTGTATCCTGCAAATTTGCTAAAGTTGTTGATTATTTCGATTAGCTTTTTGGTTGAATCTCTAGGATTCTTTAAGTAGACCATCATGTCATCTGCAAAGAGTGATAATTTGGTCTCCTCCTTGACTATTTTAATGCCTTCAATTTCTTTTTCTTCTCTAATTGCTACTGCTAGTGTTTCTAATACAATGTCGAATAGTAGAGGTGATAATGGGTATCCTTGTTTCACTCCTGATCTTAATGGGAATGGATTTAGTTTATTCCCATTGCAAATGATATTAGTTGATGGTTTTAGATATATACTGTTTATTATTTTTAGGAACGACCCTACTATTCCTATGCTTTCTAGTGTTTTTAGTAGGAATGGGTGTTGTATTTTATCAAAGGCTTTTTCTGCATCTATTGAGATAATCATGTGGTTCTTGTTGGTTTGCTTGTTGATGTGGTCAATTATGTGGATAGTTTTCCTAATATTGAACCAGCCCTGCATCCCTGGTATAAATCCTACTTGATCATGGTGGATGACCCTTCTGATCACTTGCTGGAGTCTTTTTGCTAGTGTCCTATTTAAGATTTTTGCATCCATATTCATTAGGGAGATTGGTCTATAATTTTCTTTCTCTGTCTTTGGCCTGCCTGGCTTTGGAATTAGTACCATGTTTATGTCATAAAAGGAGTTTGGTAGAACTCCTTCTTTGCTTATTATGTCAAATAGTTTGTATAGTAATGGAGTTAGCTGTTCTTTGAATGTTTGATAGAATTCACTGGTGAATCCATCAGGCCCTGGGATTTTTTCTTAGGAAGTTCTTTGATGGCCTGTTGGATTTCTTTTTCTGAGATGGGATTATTTAAGAAATCTATTTCTTCTTCTGTTAGTCTAGGCAATTTATATTTTTGTAAATATTCATCCATATCACCTAGGTTGGTATATTTATTGCCATATAGTTGGGCAAAGTAGTTTTTAATGATTGCCTTAATTTCCTCTTCATTGGAGGTGAGATCCCCCTTTTCATCCTTGATGCTGTTAATTTGCCTTTCTTCTTTCCTTTTTTTAATTAGATTGACCAGTACTTTGTCTATTTTGTCTGTTTTTTCAAAGTTCAAAGCTTCTAGTCTTGTTTATTAGCTCAATAGTTCTGTCACTTTTGATTTTATTAATTTCTCCCTTAATTTTTAGGATCTCTAGTTTGGTTTTCTTCTGGGGGGTTTTAATCTGTCCGTTCTCAAGTTTTTTGATTTGCATTTCCAATTCCTTGATCCCTGTCCTCTGTAACTTGTTAATATATGCACTCAGGGATATGAATTTTCCTCTAAATACTGCCTTGGCTGCATCCCATAAGGTTTGAAAGGATGTTTCGCCGTTGTCTTTTTCCTCAACAAAATTATTAATTGTTTCTATGATTTCTTCTCTAACTAAGCGATTTTGGAGTATCATATTATTAAATTCCAATTAATTTTTGATTTGGCTCTCCATGTACCCTTACTGATCAATATTTTTATTGCCTTGTGATCTGAAAAGGCTGCATTTATTATTTCTGCTTTTCTGTATTTGAGTGCCATGTTTCTGTGACCTAGTAAATGATCTATTTTTGTGAATGTACCATGTGGTGCTGAAAAGAACGTGTATTCCTTTTTGTCCCTATTTATTTTTCTCCATATGTCTATTAACTCTAATTTTTCTAAGATTTCATTCACCTCTTTTACCTCTTTCTTGTTTATTTTTTGGTTTGATTTATCTAAATTTGAGAGTGGTTGGTTCAAGTCTCCCACTAATATGGTTTTACTGTCTATTTCCTCCTTCAATTCTCCTAGTTTCTCTATTAAAAATTTGGATGTTATACCATTTGGTGCATACATGTTGATTAGTGATATTTCCTCATTGTCTATACTCGCTTTTAACAGAATATATTTACCTTCCCTATCCCTTTTGATCAGGTCTATTTGTGCTTTGGCTTTGTCAGATATCATGATTGCAACTCCTGCCTTCTTTCTATCAATTGAGACCCAAAAGGTCTTACTCCAACCTTTAATTCTAACCTTGTGAGTGTCAACCCACCTCATATGTGTTTCTTGAAGACAACAAATGGTAGGGTTTGGGGTTCTAATCCAATCTGCTATTTGTCTACGTTTTATGGGTGAGTTCATCCCATTCACGTTCAAAGTTATGATTGTCATATGTGGATTCGCTGGCATTTTGATATCTTCCCCTAGTTCTGACCTTTCTTCTTTAGCTATCTCCTTTTGAACCAGTGATTTACTTTAGGTCAGTCCTCCTAGTCCCCTCCCTTGAGATGCTTCCCTTTCTAGCCCCTCCATTTTTATGCTCCCTTCCCTTCCCCCCTCTCCTTCCCTCCCTTTTTATACTCCCTCACCCTACTCCATCCTTAATTTTCCTTTCTTTCTTGCCCTAATGGATAAGATAGAATTCAGGATCCCACTGGATCTAGATATTCTTCCCTCTCAGATTTGATTTCACTGAGAGTAAGGTTTAAGTAATTCCACTTCACACTCTCTTCCTCTCCTTCTCATATGAGAGTTCTTCCCCTCCCCTTCCCATGTGTATCTTTATATGGGAAAGATTATTCTATT
The DNA here is from genome assembly GCF_027887165.1 of Monodelphis domestica. Lineage (NCBI taxonomy): Eukaryota > Metazoa > Chordata > Mammalia > Didelphimorphia > Didelphidae > Monodelphis > Monodelphis domestica. The sequence continues at coordinate 209,366,383 of NC_077229.1, forward strand.
AAGTCCCCCACTATTTCTTGAAGTAAATCTTAGTGTTATCAACGGTTCCCCCCTCCCTTTTCCTTTCTTTCCCCCCACTTTCCCCAAATCTTCTTAATGCCCCAATCTTTCCCTATGCATGTTTATTCTAACTACTCTTATGATGCATACAATTTTTGAGAGTTACACAAAACATTTTCCCCACATATTAATATATATAATTTGATGTAAATGTAGTCCTTATAGAAGAGAGTTTGACTTAAAGAAAAAGATAAGATTTTTCTCCTTTTCCCTTTCTTTCATATTTACCTTTTCATGTTTCTCTTGCTTTCTGTGCTTGGATATCAAATTTTCCACTAAGTTCTGGTCTTTTCTTAGCAAATGCTTGGGAATCTTCTATTTTGTTGAATGCCCATACTTTCCCCTGGAAGTATATAGTAAGTTTTGCTGGGTAGTTGATTCTTGGTTGAAGACCCAGCTCTCTTGCCTTTCTAAATATCGTGTTCCATGCTTTGCGGTCTCTTAGTGTGTTAGCCGCGAAGTCATGTGTGATCCTTATGGGAGCCCCCCTATATCTGAAGTTCCTCTTCTTGGCTTCTTGTAGAATTTTCTCCTTTTCTTGGAAGCTCTTGAATTTGGCAATTACATTCCTAGGGGTTGTCTTTTGCGGATTTAGTATGGAGGGTGTTCTATGAACCCTTTCTATTTTGCCCCCTTGCTCCAGAACATGTGGGTAATTTTCTTTTATAATCTCCTGTAGAATAACATCAAGTTTATTGTTTATCTCTGGTTTTTCTGGGAGACCGATAATTCGGAGGTTGTCTCTTCTTCCTCAGTTTTCCAAGTCTGTGACCTTTTCAGTGTGATGTTTTATGTTTTCTTCTAATTCATTAATTTTTTGGCTTTGCTTTATTGATTCTTGCTGTTTTATGATCTCACTTGCTTTGAGTTGCTTAATTCTGGTCGTTAGGGACTGGTTTTGCTTTTCAGCTTTGTCTGCCCTTCTATTGGATATTTTGAGCTCTTTTTCCAATTGAGTAGTCTTATCTGTCAGACTGCTGATCTCTTTCTCCCATTTTTCTTTCCAGATTTCCATCTTTTGGACAAGTTCCAGTTTGAGATCTTCCAGAGCTTGTTGATAGTTTCCATTTTGGGAGGCATGTTCTGATTTTTTTTTTTTTGGATTTCATCCTCATTCTCTTCTTTTCCTTGGGTACTTCCACCATAAAAGTTTTCAATAGTCACCTTTTTCCTTTTCTTCCTGGAGGCTTGATTTTGGGCCATGTGAGCCATCCCTTTGGTGGTTTTATTCCCCTTTCCTTTTTGGTCTGGGGTCTGGGTGATATGGGCGTTTTTTCTGTGAATTTAGGTTGCCTCAGACTAGTTCTTCCCAGCCTCCGAGGTTTCTTAGAGCACGGGGCCCCTGATCATAGCCACACTGCCCAGGTGTTCAGCTCCACCCAGATAATCAGCACGTGGTCTGCCCCTGGTGTTTAGCTCTGCGCAGATGCTCTGCGCAACCACCCCGAGTACAGCTCCGCGGACCCCCTGTGCTCAGCACTGGGTTCTCCCATGAAACCACCCTGAGATGTTTTTTCCTGGCAGTCCCCAGATCCCAAGGACCCTGGAGTGCCCCCCCCCAGACAGAGACGTTCCCCACTCACTCGCTGTCCCATTGAGAGCTCTGGTAGCTCACTCTGGTTTGGTGGGCGAGTGGGGGGCGGGGAAGGGAGGCTCAGTTCACATTTCTGTGCAAGCTTTTCCTCCTTCTTATTATAGTGTGGAAATGTTCAAACCCCACATACCTTCGCCTCTGTGGTGTACTGGGGAGTACTGGGGAGTCCTTCTGTTCCTCTAAAGGTGATTTTTATGCCCCTTTGATGTAGTCTATTTCGTTCAGTGCCAGGGAGAGGAAGAGTGTGGCATCTAGATTGCAGCCATGATTACCTGGAAGTCGAGAGGTTCTTTCTTAAAAGTGGGACAGGTTAGTGATCCTTAAAATTTCCCAAGATCCCTGATTCCACATGCATCAGGACTGGGCAAATAAACTTGAGGCAAGACACAGATAGAAGTGATTAAGCGTCAACATGTTTAATCTTCTGTGTAATTTTGATCCATAGTTTCCCCTAAATCCTCCAAAGAAGATTTACATAATACATTGAAGGCTTTCCTTTTTTAAAAAGTATCTTGGAGGTTATCCATATTTGTGATATACTTCAGTTATCTATCTCTCATTCTTAACATCCTTTTTCAGCAATGCATACCCTCAATAATGTTTTTAATGGCACTTATATTGTGTGAAACTTATAGTTAGTGATACATCATACCCTTATATCCCCATATATTCCTCTAGGCTCTTTGGACTATTTGTAATTTTAATCCTTCTGAATAGTAGTATTCCATGATTTGTAGCTTATAACAAACAGGAGAATATTAATATTAAATAGATGGACTTTTACAGCAGCAAAGTCTGGGATCACTGAAAGTGCCACGCAATTGACCAAACATAATCCAGCTTTATCTTTTCCTCATCCAATTCTGGGCCCATTGTCCATCTCCTTTAAATCTAGAATGGACCGATTTCATGAACTGCCTGTTTAGTTACAAGTTATAGTCTGGGCAAATGTTTTCCATTCATTTTGATTTTCCTGTGTACATGGTTAGGTTTGCATGGATTTTACTGAGTTTTATAATGCTCTACAGGTTGATAAATTAATTCAGGATCATCATCAAATTTGAAGGAGAACTTTGGCATCAACAAGGAGTCTTTTAGTTTGGACTTGGGTTCTTGCAAGCAAAAGAAGACAAATTGTCTAGTGAATGAAGGAATCTCAGTATTACCTAGTTTACCTTTTGTTAAAGAGAGCAAGTAGCATACAACAACAAACATAAAAGGGACTTCTTTCTCTATCCCTAACCAAATAAATATTTGTTCAGACATTTTTCAGTCATGTTCATCTCTTTGCAACTTCATGTTGGAGTTTCCTTGGCAAAGATACTGGGAATGGTTTGCCATTTCCTTTTCCAGCTCATTTTGACAGATGAAGAAATGAGGCAAACAGGGTTAAGTGACTAGCTAGTAAGTGTCTGAGACTAGATTTGAACTTGGGAATATGAGTCTCCTTTATTCCAGACCCACTATTCTATCCACTGAGCTACCTAGTTGCCTACTAGATAAAAATACAGGTACTATAAAAATAAATAATATCACCATTCCCATAGAACAAACTTTTGGGTGGCAACACTGAACCAAATGAAGAGATATATCCTGTCTCTTCATATAACACATATTTCTGTAGACTTTATTTGAATTGATGCCATGGTGCTATGATGTCATTGCTATGGGAACACCTTGCTCTTATGTAGAACTTAACCCATCTCTAAGTTGGTAGATGTGTGTACTCACTCCTGTGGTGCAGTAAAGACTACCTTATGGAAAGAACTCTACGCTTTAGTCTTAGGGAATGCCTAAGGCTCAGGGATAGTGACTTGCCCTTGCACACAGCTATAAATGCCAGAGATGGAATTCAAACCCGGGTCTTCCTGATCCCAAGTCTAACACTCCAGAGACCACACCACATTGTCTCTCCTTTTCTAATGGTGCTAGGGAACTACTGTAAGATCCTGACCCTGAGTGACGTTTTCATCCCTTCTGCATGACTGTGAATACATGCAAATGCACACCAACATACACACATATAAACAGTGTTTGCTTAGACACACCAGCCCTCTGCTTTATGAAAATGACCCCTGAAATGGCTTATCAGAGTGGGAAGTGATCCAATTTATGTGCTTTAATTTATCACATTTGGCTGCGTATTGTTGAACTTGCTCTATAATAAACTATACAGACTGGCAGATGGGTTAAAAAATCCTTTGGGTCTGGAGCAATTTTCACCAGCCCATAAAGTCTTCATTGAGCTCACCCAAGTTTATGTGTAGAGAGATTCATTCCCTTTTCTCCCTTCTAGTGATGCTCAACACCTGCCCCCCACCCTAATCTAATCTAAGAGTCTACCTCCATCAAATCGCCAAAAAAGAATGCCTAAATTTCCCTTTCTAGTACCAATTCACACAAAACCCTCAACAAAACAGTAACATAGGAAAGAAAGACTGAGTTTATCAGATTTCTTTTGGTCTTCCAGGGCATAGGGGTCCACGCTAACTTGCACAGTGGGAATGATATACTCTTATACTAACCACAAAATGTTTAGAAAGGATTTTGGAATCCTGGTGTAGGAGCCAGACACAAAACACTGTGAGCCTTTTAAATAATAAACATCCTTACAACCCTCCCCATTGAGATTTTTCAACAAATAACATTCTTTTTAAAAATAAAAAGGTCCTGCCAATGACACAAAAATAATTTTACCCTCATATGACCTTTCCCTGTATAGATCCTTGAAAAACCCCTTGGTTGACTGGAAAATGTCATAAAGAGCTTTTACTCAGTTATTATTGTTAGAAGCTTATTCTGGGTTTACATTTTTTGACAGCAGATCTGTCTTGCACTGAGCCCGTGGCCTCTTTTGCTAACAAAATAAAGGTAAACCTCTTATCCAGGCCTTAAAATAAACAACTGACAGGCATGGGTAGGAGAAAAAGAAATATTTAGGCTATATAGGCTTTTGTGTGATCCCTTATGTACGCTGACCTGTGGGTTATACATGACTCAGATAAAGTGGGTAAAATATCTGCTGCAATCCTGTGATGTGATGGAGAACACCATAGAAAATGTATTACATTCTTTACTTATATAGCTTTGGAAAGAATTTTTGTAGAAAATGAATTCAAATTCCTATAAATTAAATTAAAGTTGATAAGATTTCTCATGGTGAAAGACTGAGTTAAAGGGAGAACTTAAAGTTTTCCATCCAGTTCATAAAGCCTTGGGTAGCTGTTGATAATATGAATTAAATTAATCAAAATGGATAAAAAGCTAATGATCCACTTGGGAACAAAATTAGCTCCTTAATGAAAGAAATGGAGTTAAGAAATTATAATAGAATATTAGCAGATGTGCCCTTTGGAAATTATAAATTTACAAAAATCTCCTTATGTAGATATTAGTTTGAGTCAAATTATCACTAAATCTGACCCTGGAGATGTGCTCTGACTATCCTTCTTAGAAGATCTGAAATCCTTTATCACTGCTTTAAGGGAAGCTGCCTGTGGCAGACAATCTGTTTGAGCTACAGGCTAGATATGGTTAAAAAATAACTTTGGGGTTGATTTCTTACAATGCTTTTGCTAACATTTTCGAGAGCTGGCTTTCCTTCTCTCTAGTTTTAGGGCATAGGGCCCTTGGGCCTAGTAATCCCTCAGCAAGGCTTTTTGAGAAGGTTTACATGCAAGTAAAACAGGGATTTTTTGTAGCCAATGTGATAAAAAAAAAACTTAGTCTGCAGAGAGCTTTTGTTTCATAAAGGGATGGTGTGTACAGCTGGAATGGTCGAGATAGAGTAAGGGATTAAGGCAGAGGCCAGAGAATATTAAAATCTAGGTCTCCTTCTTTTGGCAAGTGGTCATCATTATCATCATCATCCTCGTGATTGTCATCATCCCATTTTAGTACTTTAATGGAAGTGTGACCTCATCCATGTGGCTACTTCTCCTACTGCTATATAAAACAATCAATTCTTTTTATCTTGGGAGATCCTTGTCCTTCCAAAAATCTTCCCTAGGGGATCTGTTCAAAATATGCTGGCAGCCTTCTTGTGGGCCTTTTAATATTTCATGGATACCAATACAATACTCAGAACGTTCATTTGTTATCCCTCACACTCACTATATGACCAGCCCACCTCCTTTGCCAGTCAAACATGTCCTTTATAATGCTTTTTATGCCCCTTGCACACAAGTCATCATTGGTAATGTGCTGCAACCTATTTACAGCCATCAACATTCATTCCATTGCCCTGTGAGTCACCTGCAATTTTGATTCTTCAGGGATCCTGGTGTTCCATAATTTGCTAGCACACAGCACCATGGGGAGACTAATGGTGTTAAAAAGATGGGCTTTCATTCTCCAGCAGATAAGTGGTCAAAAAGCATAAATGAATAGTTTTCAAAAGAAGAGAGGCAAACTATCATCAGCCTTCTAAAAAGGCTCAAAAACATGAATAGTAAGAGAAATATAATTTACAGTAACTCTTAGGTATCATATCGTATCCATCAAATTGGGAGGAAAATGGCAACGAGAATGTTGACTGGGCTGTGGAAAAACAGGTACATTAATTCACTGCTGGTGGGCAGGCGATGTGGTCCAAATATTTTGGAAAACAATTTAGAATTATTCAAGAAAAGTGACAAAATTATGTGTGCCCTTTGAACTAGGGATCCCACTATTGGGATTATGTCTCAAGGATATTACTGACCACAAGCAAATACTCATGAAAGAACTATTTGTAATAGCAAGAAGTCAGAAAGAAACCATGTACCCTGAAATTGGGGAATTGCTAAACAAACTGTGATGTGTGAATGTAATGGAATATTCTTGAACTGCAAGCGATGACAAAGAATTTTTAAAAATATGAGAATATTGGTGCCAAGTGGTGCAGAAAAAAGAAAGCAGAACCAAAGGAACAATATACATAGTATTACAACTATAACAAGAAGATTAGGATTAAAACAATCACAGTTGGGTTTACCTTATTAAAGATAAAGCCACAACCTTTCCATTTGTTTGTTTTTTAAAAAATTGAAGAAACTACTAATGTGTAAGTTTGAATATATTATAAGTTATGATCAATGAAATTAAAAATTATCTTGCTTAATATTAATAATATGGAAATAGGTCTTGATCAATGACACATGTAAAACCCGGTAGAATTGCTTGTTGGCTATGGAAAAGGGATGGGAGAAGGGGAGGGAAAGAACACGAATCATTTAGCCATAGAAAAATATTCTAAATTAATTAATTAAATCAATTAAAAAGTATTTTGCTTACCAGGTTTCAGAAATTATATATCATGGGGTCCTGAACTATGAGTTTGTTCGGATTTATATAAATTCATCGATTCAAAATAAGCTCTTGTTGATATATAGGCTTATCTCTAAACTTAAAATGCCCAACCAACTATTCTTTGGACAGCAAGTGTAGCAGGGTTTGGGGGGTTAAAGATGTGAGGGTGGGGAGAGACAGAAAGGACCAGAAAAACTAATGGTGGATCCATAAGGATAATGGCTTAACAATAAAGAAATGATCAATTCTTATGTGCAGCCTTCTTTAAAGTTTACTTACGATTGCTATATTCAAAAGTGCCTGGAATCTGCTTTCCTCTCTAGGCTGACATATTTGTAAAAATCACTAGTTCCTTTTGTTCCTAGCTATAAAAAATAAGGCTCAAAGATCAGGGGACACCCAATGCTGAGCAGCTTTGTTTTAGATATCATACATGTAGCTACACTTCCCAAATTAAGACAGAGGAGGCACTGGGTGGCTATATCAGCGACTAACATGTCCTTGTCATATCCTTAAAAACAAAATTCAATAAATTACAATTAGGTCATTTCCTCATAGGTACAGTGAATGGAGCACTGGACCTGGAGTCAGGAAGGCTCACCTCTATGAGTTCAAATCTGCCCTCAGACACTTATTAACTGTGTGACCACCCGGGACAAGTCATTTACCCCTATTTGCCTCAGTTTCCCCATCTATAAAACGATCTGGAGAAGTACAGAGCAAACCACTCCAGTATCTTTGCCAGGAAAATCCCAAATGGGGTTATGAAGAGTTGTACACAACTGAAACAGCTGAACAACAGTTACCTCATGAGCATGAACTAGGTTTCCCTCCCTTCAATATCAAGTCTGACTGAAATAATTTCCTATTTGGGGTAACATGCCTTCCTCATCTACTTGCTTTTTCCTGTGTGAATTGTTTCTTTACTAGACTTTGAATTCAGAACTTCATTGATGATACCTTGGCAAAACTTGATGTGATCATCTTCATCATCATCATCATCATCATTTGTATAGCACCTACAATGTGCCAGGTCCTGTATCAAGTGCTTTACAAATATCTCATCTCATCCTCAGAATAACTCTGGATAATAGGTGCTATTATTATTCCCTTTTTATAGTTAAGGAAATTGAGGCAAACAAAGCTCAAGTGACTTTGCCCAATGCCACACAGTTATCAAGGATCTTTCTGACTCCAGGCTTAATGCTCTATCTACTAAGGCACATATTTACTTCCAAAAAGGAACATTTGGAGAACCTCACCATCTACATGGAATCTCCTTCCCATTTGGACTTTGCATCACGAGAATGACAAATACCTCTGATGCTCATATGTGTTTCTATTTTATATTTCACTTATTGCCACTCAAAAGATAGTTGCATAAAGTTTAATTTGTGGGCAAGACCATACCTATAGGGAATTTCATCTGATATTAATATGCAGAGGCAATGATCATAGCTTAGGTTCCCCTGAGCAAGTAAGACCGCAGTTCAAGTACCACCTCTGCCAAATAGTGGATGTGTGCTCCTGGGCAAGTCATATCTAACTTGTCATTGTGCTAGGGGAGTCTAAGCCACTCTATAAGAAAATAAGAAGGTGCCAACCTTTATGGATAGATGAGTTTCCCTATTCGAGTTTCTCATAATGGTGATTTTGCAAATGGTCCCTATTTCAATTTCTTTTCAACTCTTACCTTCTCCTTAATATCAATTCTAAGACAGAAGAGTAGTTAAAGGGCCGGACAATCTGGGGTGAAGAGACTTTCCCAGGGTCACATAGCAGAGGATGTGTCTGAGGCCAGATGTGAATCCAGATGTTCTGAACTCCAGGCTGGATGCTGTATCCACTGTGCTACCTATTTGTCCTCTTACCTCACTTAATATGCACAGGAGATTCTTTCTTGGAGGTGAGTCCAGTGGTTTGGACTTTGAATACATCACTTCATCTTCAGAAGTCTCTAATTTCCTCATTTTTAATGTCCTTTGCAGCTTTAAATCTATATTATCATCAACAACTTTAGCAAAGTTGCAAGATACAAAATAAACCCACATAAGTCATCAGCATTTCTATATATCTCTAACCCATTTCAGCAGCAAGAATTAGAAAGAGAAATACCATTTAAAATCACCCTAGACAATATAAAATACCTAGGAATCTATCTGCCGAGACAAACACAGGAACTATATGAACACAACTACAAAACACTTTCCACACAGTTAAAACTAGATCTAAACAATTGGAAAAACATTGATTGCTCATTGGTGGGAAGAGCTAACATAATAAAAATGACAATCCTACCCAAATTAATTAATAATTAATCAGAGAAATGCAAATAAAACAACTCTGAGGTACCACCTCACACCTAGCAGATGGGAGAGGTGGGGGGGGGAAGGAAAAGAAAATGATCTTTGTTTCCAATGAATAATGTTTGGAAATGACCAAATAAAATAATGTTTAAAAAAAATCTATATTATCTTACTGATACTTTTGTTCCATTAATCAAATGCCTTTTTTGTTTGTAATCAATAAGCAATAAATGTGAACTTATCATACTTTTCTGACAGTTGTGTGATTGCAAAGATGTGACCCACTGTAAAATATTACCAATAAAAAAGCAGGTTGTCCCCTTTTCATGTCCCTATCAAGAATGCCCATGCTAATGTTTATAAATACTTATTTTTAAATGTTATTCTTCATGTTTACTATTTACTGTCTTTGAGATGTTTTGAAAATTGATCCTCCAATGTCTTTAAAATCCTGTTTACCTCCAGAAAAGATTTCATTTGTAACTTAGACCCATCTACTCTTACCAACCTTTTCTCCTATCATTCCAGTCTCTCATTTAGTACATTGGATATTAAGGTGATAAAATATAGTTACTAGAGTTCCATTTCCATCAATGAAAAGACCAAATCACAATAGGAACACCAGCAGATCTGTTCCATTTCCCATTTATTTATGGTCTGCTTCCCAGTTTCATTTATCAATATTCAAGGGATATTAGTTTAGTTGGATCTCATATAAAATTTTCTAGAGACTTCTTTTCCTTTTTCTTTGTTGTTTTAGGATATGGCATTTCACTTTTCCATTTTTCAGTTAATTCTCTGGAAGTAACATCCACAAATTATTCAAGTATTAAATCTGTAGTTGTGTATAATGTTCTCTTGATTCTACTCATTTTCATTGTTCTTTATCCCATGTAGTTCCTTCCAAGTTTTTTTTTAATTAGCCTGATTATTGTTTATTTTAGCGCAATAGTATTCCATCACAATCATATGCCACAATTTGTTTAGCCATTTCCCAGTTGATGGGCATCCCTTCAGTTTCCAGTTCTTTGCCATTCAAAGAAAGCTCCTGTAAATATTTTGGAACATGTATATTCTTTTTCTTTTCCCCTGATCCCCTTGGGAAATAGAACCAGCAATGGTATTGCTAGGTCCAAGAATATACACAGTTTTCTAACTCTCTAGTATAATTCCAAATTGCTCTCTAAAATGGCTGGATCAGTTCACAATTCCAGCAATAATGTTTTAGTGTACCCGTTTTCACACATCCTCTCCAACATCTATCATCATTTTAGCCAATCTGATGGGTGTGAGATGATAGATCAGAATTGTTTTGGTTTGCATCTCTCTAAATCAGTAGTGATTTGGGGCATTTTTTAAAGTACATCTATATATGGTTTTGATTTCTTCATCTGGAATTGTTCATATGTTTTGACTATTTATCAATTGGGGCATGGCTTTTATTCTTATAAATTTGACAGAGTTCTCTATATAGTTTATATATGAGACCTCTATCCTAGAGGCTGTCTGTAAGATCCCCCCTCCCAAATTTTCTGCTTTCCTTTTAATTTTAGAAAAGTTATTTTTATTTGTATAAAAACATTTAAATTTAATGTTCTCAAAATTATCCATTTACCGTCTCACAAAACTCTGCATCTCCTGTTGACTCATTAATTCCTCTCCTCTCCATAAATCTAATAGGTAATATGTTTCCTGTTCTTCTAATTTACTTATGATGTCTCCTTTTATATATAGATTGTGTCCATTATGATCTTAAAACTACTTCCAGTTTTCCCAGTAATTTTTACCAAATAGTGATTTCTTATTCCAAAAACCTAAATCTATACAAATACAAGGACTACTATAATCTTCTACTACTATTTGTTGTGTGTCTGTCCTGTTCTACTGATGTACCTTTCTGTTTCTTAGCCAGTACCAGATAGTTCTGATAATTGCAACTATATAATATCATTTAAAATCTGGTATTGATAGTCTCCTTTCTTTTACATTTTTAAACAATTGAATTCTTTGAAAAATCCATTAAGTAATATGATTGATAGTCAAAGTCTATATTTTTCTTTTATAGCTTTCCAATTTTTCACAGTCAACAATTTGTTTAAATAGGTCGGTCTAGTGCAGCTATAATTTTTTTTTGGTATTTACTCTGACCTTTGTTGTAATTAACCAAAGAGCATGTATGACTTATGCTAAATTCTGCAGTAACTCCCACACCAAAAATGAACAGTTTCTTGTCTGTAAGATTTAATTAATTTCACTGTATGATGGTGTTGCCTGGTGCTTACTATTTCCAATACCTTTTGACGTGCTTCTTAAAGTCATAATACAGAAGGTTTAAGTTTATAATCTATAAGCTTTTAGCAACTTTCAATTCCTTTTCTTCCAGATTGCCCATCTCTTCTATATTTTGCCTCCCCAATTTATTGTTTTCTTTTTTGTTTCTTTGGAAAGATTGGTCACCATGATTTGAGAAGATTAAGATTGGTTCTATATCATTTTCTTATTAATCCTATATACAATTAATTGACTTTGTCCTGTAAACTGCTTTTGTCCTGTAACTGTTTAAGTCAGGGTTCTTTGTCTCTAAACTTAGAGTGCAACTGGGGTGTAATAGGTTAAGTTTAGAAATCCAGTTTTCCTCTCTCAAGGAATCTTGCTAACTTGGTAAATGTGTGAGAAATCAAGGGAGTCAGGTCTGATATCTTTACACCATCCAAATATCCTTCAAGGATGTCTGGTTTTCTGTCCCAAAGTCAGGGCTGCTCTCTCTTAAACCTGGACTCAAACAATGAGCACTTCTTAGTCTCATGAGAGGAGAGAAATTGCTAGCTCCCATTACCAAACTTTCAACCAATGATTTTGTATCCTGCATGTCAGCTTTGTAACCAACAATTTTGTATTCAATCCCATGATGTCATCTACTCTGTTCTGTTCTTTGTTCTATATTTCCCAAAACATATGAAGGGTAACTGTCCTTTTATGCATGGTCTTTGGAATGAGTGTAGGCAAGCCACTGACCCGCTGGTAGCATACCTCTGGTAAAAAATGTTATCTTGAGCAGAGATCTGCCTCATTTTACCCTTTTGTTCAAATGTTAATGCTACTGATTCTATTTTTTCTATTATGACAATTATTTCTCTTATATAATCTACAAATTCTCCTTTCATGATTTTTATTTCTCTTGACAGTTCAAGGAGATCCTGCTGTGCTTTGATTCTCTCTTTGGATTGCACAGGGCCTACTTCTTCATCAGGAGAAGTTGATTTATATTCCTTTGTTTTGAAATATTAGTTCAGAGATATTTGGACCTATTTAGATGTCCTAGAGGATATCTTCCCTGTTATTATTAATATCGTTCATGCTAGTTTCCTTGCTTGTGCTCAAGATTTTTTAGCTACTTTTCTTCTCCCTGAGATCTTTGGTAATTTAAGTCTTTTTTCATTATTCTCTTATTGTTCCTTTTATGATCCCTTCCCCTTTGAGGGTGGATCCTTTGAGGGATGGACCTCAAAGCTATCTCATAGTCTTCCCATTCTGGGGAATTCACTTTGTTCAGCCTCAATGACTTGTGTAGTGAACAGAAATGGGCTTAGCTGGATGCCAGTCCCCTTTCCTTTAAGTCTTTTAAACACACACACAGACCCTCAGAGGCATTCTACCTCACATCCTCTGGCTGAACCCTAAGATAATACAATGTGCTGCTAGGATTCTGCCACAGGCAAATATGCTTCTGCCTTCCTGTTCCACCACCTCCTCTACACAGTGGATGAAGTGAGGATTGAATGAAGTTTTTTTGATTGTTGTCTCAGAATGGTAGAATGAGGAGAGAGACAGAGAGAGAGAGAGACAGACAGACAGACTGACTGACAGACAGACAGACAGACAGACAGAGACAGACAGAGAGAGACAGAGAGACAGAGACAGAGAGACAGAGAGAGAGTTGGCTGGCTAAGAAGGGTATTGGAGCAGCCAGTTAGCACATTGGATAGAGTGCTAAGTCTGGAGGATCTAGGTTCAAATTTCACCTCAGATACTTCCTAACTGTGTGACCTTGGGCAAGTCATTTAACCCCCAATGATTAGCTTTTACATCTTCTCTGCCTTAGAGTGGATAATTAGTATCCCAAGAGAGAAGGTAAAGGTTTTAAAAAATAAAGGCAGACATGCCAAAGGAGCACCTTAGGGAGCAGGCATTGGCTTTCTCTATTGTTATTTCATTAGGATTCTTGGTGTCTTAGACCATGGAGTGAGCTTTGATAATATGATTTGCTTTTTGCACACAATTCTTATTTTGGAAAGATTTGAAAGGTCATGAGGATTAGAGAATATACATGTGTGTGTGCATATGAAATCACACATATGTATATTTGCTAGTGTTTATGTTTCCTTTCATATTGATGTTTCTATCAAAGTATGATTTGACTTGGTTTGAAGTATTTTATTAATTTTTAGTTTTTTCAGTTCAGTTTCAATTCTTCAGCTTTTCTACTTCATATCTATCATGTAAACTGGCACATAAGATGCAAGTATCTTGGAGTGTTCTCATTGGGAGTCTGGCAAGGTGATGACTCAAGTCATGGAATGACATTTACTTTTGCCAAACTTTTCTATTTACCTTTTTAAACAGAACTGCTAACCATCAGGAGTTTAAAAACCCCACCTCAGATACTTAGAAATGATAACCTCTACCAACCTCAGTTTCCTTTTTTTGTAAAATGGGGACAATAATACTGACTACCTCACAAGGTCATTGTAAGGATCAAACGGACTAACACATAAATGGTAGCAGTGATTATTATTAACATAAAAATTATATTCAGTTTCTTTGTGCCATTTTCATGAGTTTGGAGGGCAAAGAATCCATACCTTTTTGACATAATCTGATGTATACATAGTTTTCTAGTTTGATGGAACACTTCAAATTTATGGTGTGTGCTAGAGTTTCCAAAGCGCATCACTCACAAAAATCTTATTAGCAGTTTCTGTAAGGGGCATTGTCACTATTTCACAAAAAAGAGAAACTAAGGCTTGCTGTGTTGAGACCTAACTACTTGTATTGTCAAACACCTGTGAAGAAGCAGTCAGAACTTGAACTAAGGTTTTCTGATGTCAAGTCTCCCATTCTTTCTTGGTATTTGTGTTAGGATCACAGTATCATGAATATGCAATGGGAAAGTACTTTAAACATCCATTAGGCCAGTGGCATCAGAATAAAATAAAATCTGGGGCTATATATTGTGTTAGAAAACTACATATTAATATTATATTCTCTTACATTTTAATTTTGTTAAGTATTTTCTAATTACTTAAACACACACACACATACACACACACACACACACACACACACACACACACACACACCCCTTACTTTCTATCTTAGTAACAACTCAAATACAGATGAGCAGGGGCCAGGCAAACAGGATTAAGTGACTTGCCCAGGCTCACACCATTTGGAAATGTCTGAGGCCAGATTTAAATCCAGATCCTCCCAACTCCAGGTTTGGCACTCTATCTATTGTGCCACCTGGCCTCCTCCCAATTACCTTTTAATCTGGTTCAGGCTCTCCGGGAATGTGTTATGACACCTCTGCTCAAGTCCAAACTATTCATTTAATAAATGAGGAAACTGAGGTTCAGAGAGATTAAGCCGTTTATTCAAAAAGTCACAAAGGTAGTGCATAGCGATAATAATGATCCTCCAAGCTTACATGAATGGGAGGTACGAGGTGTCCTGGGAAGACTGCTGAACCCTTTGCAGGGTTGGCCATCCATCGCTATCCAACTCCCTCCCACGCCTCCAAGGAGCCGGCACGTGAGCCGCACGCTCATGGGAGGGAAGCTAAACCAGGCTCACACTCATGGGCGACAGTTAGGAGGATGTCTTCCCCAAGCATGTGACGACTTCCCTGAGCCGCAGGGACAGATTTGCTTCAGTGGCCATGAAGGGGATGGAAGCAGGCGCCGCGATGCGGCTAGAGCTGGCTCAGACATTGAAGACGACCAGATCATTCGCTGCCTCCCCGGCCATCCCCAGTCATCCTGACTTAAGTGTCACGGCTGAACTTTACTGACTCTGGAAGAGAGACCAAGGCTGATGACTGCACAATTGTCTTACCTGAATCCAATTTGCTTACAGTCAAGGCATTAATTACCCCATGATGTTGCAGGTCCTCTTTGAACAACAATGTAAGGTTTACAAAGTGTTTTACTTGTGTTACATTCTTTGATTCTTTCAAGTATCCTGTGAGGTAGAAGTTATTATTATCTCCATTTTACAGTTGAAGAAACGGAGGCAAACAAAGGTTAAGTGACTTACCCAAGGTCACATAATCAAGATCTGTCTGAGGAAGTGTTTGAATTCAGGTCCTCCTGACTTCAGAGCTGAATCCACTCAGGCAAGGTGAACTCTGAGCCCAAGTCTTCTGATTCTTGTTCTAGGTTCATTTCTTTTCTATTCCATCACATGGCACTCCCCATTCTGATGAAGCCTCTAAAGTGAGTAAGATTGCTTCTCAAATAACAGAGACTTGATTGACACTTGAAGCTACTTCTATTTGATAGGGGCTATTAGATCATTCTAATATGGAAAGGAGCCTCCTCCTCTACTCCACAGTCTGCATTGATGGCACATTGGAGACAGGGGACAGCGCAGGAGAAAAGAATGCTCAGACCTTGCACCCTGGGGAAGGTCCCCATCCCTTTCTGTTCTCCTTAGGTCTTAGCGTTTCACTTTTCATATAATGATTCTGAAACAAATTTAAACTAGTTTAAATTTAAAAAATTCTCCTGGCAACAACTTTGAAAACAAATTTGCCCCTGTGGATGAGAGAATTACAGACTGCATTGCAAGGACTTGGTTTGCAGAAAACCCCCCACACCACAATGAGGCATCGAAGGGGAGCTTTTCACTCAACTACAGGATGATGAGGACATGAGGCTGGGATGCTGTAGTAAGAGAAAGCCGATGGGGAGAAGCCGAATGCTTCTATCTCATTTTCACCTTTCAGTTTACTCTTCTCTCTAGTCAAGAATTTTAAAATAACTATCAAATTAAGGGAATAGTTAAGTGGAAGAACATATTCAAGGATATAAGAGGTTACAGTGTTGGAGAAGAGACTGAAAAGTAAACTTAGACATTGAGAGGTTGCTTGAGGCCAACCTTGGAGGAAGATCCTGAATTTCGTGAGCTTTCTGTTTGAAGGAACCCAGACCCTCTTCATCTCCCTCAGTCTCAGCAGACCCTTAGCCAGCCACTAGGAGTGAGAAATCCAGTGAGCTGCCTGAAGCTGATGCTAACCAAGAATTTATTACAAGTTTTTATTGCTATTTCCAACTGAGAACTTTTCTTCAATCATTTATGGAAAACATAAAAGCCAGTGGGAATCAAATAGGATAAAACAAGATCAGAGCCATTCTTCCAGATGCTGCTCACAGCTGTTTTTTTTTTCCGCCCCTTAAACAATGGGAATGAGAAAGAAGGATATTAGATTATATAGTTTGGGTCTAAAACATTTACTTTAAAGCTACCCCTTCATGATCCATATCCTTCCAAAGAGAATGTGGGATTGAGATGTAGATCCCAAAGCTGTTTTCTTTTCCCTTTTATCTCATGGGATCAGCATGAAAAAAGTAATAAGAAGAAATATGTTCCATAAAAATAAAAATTCTCTCTGGGGGGCTGTTGGATATGTCAGTGATTTCAGAAACAAGATGGAATGCACCAAAGAAGTATTTGCATGCCAGAACACAGAAGGCTCATTCCTCTCTCACCCCATTTCAAAGGACCTCTGGTGCCCCAGCCATGAAAAGAAAGAGGAAAAGAGAATTTTTCTGATTTTTATTCATCATTCATAGGCTTTAGTTTCTTCTCTTTAGCAATTGATACCTATTCTTTTTAGTCATCCACAGATAAGATCTTTAAGCACTTTAAGGCCAATCAGTCAGTCAATATTCCCCATAACCCAAGTAAGAAGTACTTAGGTATTGTATAGGATTCGCAGACAGAAAGAATTCTTTCCTTCTTGGAGTGACTAGATTCTCTTTTTTTCAGTCACCCTCTCTTCCAACCAGCAATCTCTGGAAGCATCAAGAACAGAACTCCTTTTAGGTTGCTGGCACTCTATTTGTCACTCTAGAAAGAAGCAGAACTGAATAATGAAAGACTGGACTTAACACTAATTTACTCTACTTTACCATACTCTAATAAACCAAGTGATCTGTGATCATGACATGCGTATTCTCTCCAACTATACAGACTACAAGTCATCCATGCTTGCTTGCCTGTCTGATGCAACTTTAAGAAGGGTCTTCCCATAAATTTTCCACAGGATGGGGACATGAGAGCTGATGGATAAAATGTGACAAATTCAGATTAAACTTACAAGCATGTTG
Organism: Monodelphis domestica; assembly: GCF_027887165.1. Classification (NCBI taxonomy): domain Eukaryota; kingdom Metazoa; phylum Chordata; class Mammalia; order Didelphimorphia; family Didelphidae; genus Monodelphis; species Monodelphis domestica. The sequence goes on from NC_077229.1 coordinate 209,384,022, forward strand.
TGTATACATTTTTTATTAAGCATTTACCAACATGGCCACCAGATAGGGTTAACTAAATGTGCTAAGTGAAGAGCTTCCTTTGTGTTCTCCTTGCACTCTATGCATATTAAAGATGTAAAAAAGCTGACCTTTAATCTTGCCACAGGACTGGCTTCCCCAACCCCCAGTCCTATATTTCTCACCTTTATTCTTCTTTTAAATATCTAATTTGTTGGTGGTCATTAATATCTGTTGGTAATGTATAATGGATTATACCCTGCTCACTTCAACCATATATACCTCCATTGCCCTTTGAACTAAGCCTCAGCTTTAATTCTTTACAGTCTTAAGTATACAATGGCACAACCAGAATAATACTGGTGTTAAAATATGGGTCTTTTTCTATTCCTCAGGGGGAAAAAAACCTTGGAAAGTTAAAATAACTTGGAATTATGCAATTTTTTCAAAATATAAATCATCTTGCTTTTCTCATTCTCAATTGATTCTCATTTCATTGTCTATTTGCAGCATTTTTCAAATTTCTGATTCAAATGGACTTTTCTCAGTTCTCATTTTTCTTGACCTCTCTGCAACTTTTGACACTATTAATCACCCTCTTCTCCTTGATTCTCTTGTCTAAGTTTATGTGACGCTATTTTCACCTGTTTCTCCTCTTCTCTATCTGACCATTCCTTCTCAGGTTCTTTTGCTGAATCTTCACCCAAATTACATCCAATAATGGTGAGTGTCCCACAGGGTTCTGTCCTGGGCCCTCTCCTCGTATCTTATCTCTTTATACTGTTGCACTTTGCTAATCTCGTTCACTTCTTGGCATCTCTTTACATCTCTATGTTAATTCTCAAATCTATATATCAGCCAAAATCCCTCTGCTTACCTCCAGTCTTGCATCTCTGATGTCTACTGGACCTCTCAAACTAGCCATTCTATATACATCTTCAACTCAATATGCTCAAAACAGAACTAATTTTCTTTTCCCCACAAACTCTCCTCTCTTCCTGACTTCCCTATTATTTTTCAGGGTATTATCATCCTTCTAGTCACTCAGAGAAGAAATTTCAATTCCTCACTCTCTCACCTCCCATATCAAATCTTTTGCCCAAGCTTGTCAATTTTTTAAATCTTTCTCACATATGCCCCTCTGACATTATCCCCCACACTGGTATAGACCCTTATCATCTCACATCTGGACTCTGACAATAACCTGTTGGTTATCCTAGTCCTATGTACCTCCTCACTTCCACCTTCACTTAAATGTCAAAGAGATTTTCCCAAAGTGTAGGTCTGACCATGTTACCTCCTTATTTGATACTTCAGTGGCTCCCCCTTACCTCTCAGGTAAAATCCTCTGTATAGCATTCAAAGTCCTTCATAACTAACACATAATCCCAAAGGCCCAGGCTTCTAACATCCTCCCCCCAATGTATTGTAATATCTAGTATCCTCCTTGCTGTTTTTAAAACAAGACACCTCGCCTCCCTACTTGGCATTTTCATTGCATGCCCCCCCATATCTGGAATGCACCTTCATCTTCACCTCTTGGTTTTTCTTGCTTCTTTTAAGTCCTGGTTAAAATTTCACCTTCTACAAGAAGCTTTTCTTGATCTCTTCTTAATTCTAGTGTCTTCTCTTTGATTATTTCCAATTTATCCTGTATATAGTTTGTTTATACATAGTTGTTTAGATGTTGCCTTCTCCCTTAGACTATGAGTTTCTTGTCATCAGGAATCATTTTTTGTCCCTACTTATATCTCCAGTATTAAGCACTTAGCACACAGTTGGTGCTTAGTAAATACTTATTGACTGACTGTCTAAGATCCATCTACCAGTGGATAAGCTCTATAGCAGTGATGACAAACCTTTTAGAGAGGCAAGTGATGTGAAAAATGTCCTCGGGTGCACATAAAGAGGGGGAGGGGAGCAGCCCGACCCCACATCCCTCTGGCTTTCCAGTAACAAACTCTGGCAAACTCTGTGTTGGGGCAATGGCACACATGCCCACAGGGAAGGCTCTGAGCGCCCTCTTGGGCACACATGCCACAGATTCATCACCATGGCTCTATAGGTTGTCTTCCCAATAGTGTACCATAATCTGGAATACAGGCTTCCTTTGTCCACTTGACCTTTCCTTGGTAAATTAGTTAGAGCAAACTCTTTTTAGAGATTGTGAGCTTTTGCAATGTTCTGGGGTTAACATTCAAATTAGTACAATTTTATCTACAAACTGTAGCTTTTGGATCATCCTACCATCTGCAGGGAATCCCTTCAAATTAGGCTCTGTTCTGGGCCTCCTCCATGATTGTAGGTGAAATTTTTGGTGAGTATATATCTTGTTATTTTATGTCTTATATGATATTAATGATCAGAAGGTCATCAAACAAACTTCCCTCTCTTGTTAAATCTCTTAAACTATATTGCATGAAAAGACACAGACAAGGGAAGTACCTTGTCAAAAGTCTTTGAGGAGGTGTTTAATTTTCCAAGTTTTTGTGGTGACATTTGGAGACCCATGCCAACAAAAACCTTCTTTATCTAAAGGTGGCAATTATTTTATCTTCACCTTTCACATAGCATCATGATGCCTGAGTAAGGGAAGTCAATAATCAGGATCCTTAGCTAAATTATTTTTCTGAATTTTTTGAGATTCAGAGTTAGGATCAATATCATTCAATTTAAATATTAACTATGTAGTAGTCTGTTAAACTAGGTACAGGGAATACAAAGAAGGGAAACAATAAAATAAAAATTAAACAGTTCCTGCCCTCATGGCATTTACATTCTATTGAATGGGGGGGGATATAACATTTCACTTATTAAAAATAAAGTATACTCAAATGAATCTGCGATCTTATCAATGTGGGCATTTCTTCCAAAGTTATAAATTGCCTGCCCACTCTGTATAATTTGTACCTATGGGCCCTCATGAAGCCACCAAAGATAAAGGTTCATATCCAAAGTGTTGGGGTCCTTCCTCATCTTCTCTTGACATCAAGAAGAACATACTTTGCCCTTCAGTAATCCCTTCTTCTTACCTCGTGACTAACCAACCTTCATTTTTTTGCTCATGATATATCAATGGTGGAGGATGGGAGGTGTTTAGAGGAATTATTAAAAGGGGCAAGATATTCCTTGCTAAATAGGGAAAAAGAAGACAGAAAAATTTAAATGATTTTAAAATTCTACTTAAGGGAAGCAGGATTTAGAACGGGAAATAACTTTAGAGGACATCTGGCTCAACATTCTCATTTTACATAAAATGAAATTGAAACCTAGATACAGTAACTTATTTGACAAAGGCCACTAAGGCATTAAATAACAGAATTAGGATTAGATAAATCTAGGAGATAGATAAGCCTATAACAATTAGAAGTAGAGCTCCAAAGGGGAAAAATATCACTTGTCTATAAGAACTTTAAGAGTACCTGGAAAAAAAAGAAAAGAGATAAAGAAATATAAGTAAAAATAAGATCTTTGAAATAAAGAACTGGAAATAGACTATATAGTTTAGGATGGGTAAAAGACTTCCTTGAACAAGTAACAAGACTCCCTAAAAAACAAGAACAGATCAAACAGAACTCAAAAATTTCATAACTGAACAAGAAATATTAAAACAAAATGAAAAGACTGAAAAAATAGAAAGGTAACTTATCCAATAAGAACAAGGAAAGAATTTAAGAAATGGGGAGCTTTTAAAAATATTTTATTTTTTCCTTATGTACAGATAATTCTTAACATTCATTTTTTTTAAAGTTGAGTTCCAAATTTTCTTCCTTTTTCTAACCTTCCCTTTTTTATTCCCTTTCTGCCCTCGCTCCTCCCTGATAGAGTAAGCAATCTGATATAGCTTTTATAAGTACAATCATGTAAAACATTTTTTCATATTATTCATTTTGTGGAAAAGATCTCAAACCAAAAAAGAAGAAAGAAAATGAAATAGAATATCTTTTAGTCTGCATTCAGATTCTATCAGTTCTTTCTTGGAGGGCAGATGGCATGTTTCATCATGACTCTCAGGGATTTTCTAGAATCACTGAATTACTGAGAATAATTAGGTCATTCACAGTTGTTCATCAAGAAATATTATTGTCACTGTATACGTTCTGGTTCTGCTCACTTCATTTTGCATCCGTTTATGTTAAGTTATGTCAAACCATTCTGCTTCTATTTCTTATTGCACAATGGTATTTCATCACTATCATATAACACAACTTATTCAGCCATTCCTCAATTGATGGACAACCCCACAAAAAATGAGGTTCCTTTTTCAAAAATAATGTAAATCATGTCACTTATTTATATGGGTATAGGATTTGAGGTTTTGGTTTTAAAATACAATTCTTACAAAAATGAATAATGTGAAATAGGTATTGAGTGATAATGCATGTATAACCCAGGGGAATTGCTTGTCAGCTCCAGAAATGGGGAGGGAAGAGAGGAGGGAGAGAACATGAATCCTGTAACATGGAAAAATACTTAAAAAATAAATAAAATTTGAAAATAATCATGTAAATCAGGGGCAGCTAGAAGGCACAGTGGGTAGAGAGTCAGGCCTGGAGTCAAGAAGTCCTGGCTTCAGACACATCCTAGCTGTGTGATTCTAGGTAAATCTCTTAACCCCATTTGCCTAGCCTTTGCTCTGCTGTCTTAGACAGAAAATAAGGGTTCAAAATAATAATAATGATGATGATGATTTTAATCCATCACATTATTTCAGTGGGATGGAAAAGGTTTTTCCTGCCATTAATAAATGATTTTTTAATTTAAAAAAAAGAAGAAATGAGGTTCTTGATAAGGAAAAATTCAGTTTAGTTTTCAAAGTATTCAACATGGTGGGATTTCTAAACTTGGATGTTTGAGAATCACAAAACAGTAAGAGATGTCAAAAATAGATTTGGGAGTCACTTAGGAAGTAGCTGGAGGTAAAGAAGCAAGAAGTCAATAAGACACTATTTGGGTGCCCAGAACAAATGTGTATGAGGTTTGAGGGAGGGGTAGAGAGGAAGGTTTATTTAAAAGAAACCTTGAAAGATTAACTTTAAGAGGAAGTTTGGAAAAGTTCTTCTGAGAGGATGAAATCCTGAAGTAAAAACAGAGATGGGTGTGGAATGCTGAGAAAACTGGCCTCATTAAATATTATTGTTCAGTCATTTCAGTCATGTCCAACTCTTTGTTATAACATGTGGGACTTTCTTGGCAAAGGTAGTAGAGTGCTTTGCTATTTCCTTCTCCAGTTCATTTTACAGATGAGGAAATTGAGGCAAATAAGGTTAAGTGACTTGCCCAGGACCACATATGTGGTAAGTGTCTGAGGCCATGTTTGAATTCAGGAAGATGTCTTTCTCACTCTGAGCCCAACAACCTATCCACTTCACCTCCCAGCTGCCCCCCACTAAATATGTAAATTGTTTGATAGTAAAGAACTGATTGAATATTCCTTCAGCCAAAGTATCCAGAGTAAATCAACACCACTCCTACCACAGAGGAGATTTGCTATTGAATTACTAACTTTCTTGGAGCTTACTCTGCTTGTGAGCTCCTTTTTGCTTGGAAAGCTTATTTCTCAGACATTGCAAGAGGACTAATGTTTTCTTCCCCCTAATCCAGCTCTTTGTGAAAGGGTGTCAGGTGAAAAATGAATTTGTTTTTAATGAAAGGCATGGTAATCCACATTTTTCCTTTGGTTGATTTGATTATTTCTCCTCTCCTAGTTATATACTCTATACATGAGAGGTAGTGTTGCATAATAGGTGGAGTTAAGAGTTAGGAAGTTCTGGATTCAGGTCTGACTTCAAATACTTTGCTATTCTGGATAAATAATTTAATCTCTGAGCTTCTGTTGTCTCATCTGTGAAAAGGAGATAATAATTACACATACTTCACAAGGTTTTGGTGTGCACTGATATTGGGTATCTAAAAGCCCTTTGCAAAACTATATAAAACACTATAAAAAGTCAGGTGGTATTCTCCTCTGTAAATGGCATTTGATGGCTTTATATGCATTTGTAAATAAATGTGTGAGCAATGCAAAAAGGTGAACAATTCAACAGAGTTCATGATTTTTCCCATTTGCTGAGTTCCCAAATGTGATTAGAAGGGAAGCAGAGCCCACTAACTGACACTTGAGCTCCAGGAAGCCACAAAATGCTGTAGCACAATAGATAATACTGTTGATTTTATTTAACAGTTTGATCCTTGCCGACAAACACAAAAGCAATAGAGTGGAAGGTGTTCTCCTAATAGACAAGAGTCGTGAATATTACAGTAAGTGCCCTAAAAGCCTCTCTGCTCACCACACTGTGTCCTTTCCCAATGTCTTATTTAGTTCCACAAACATAAAATAGTATGTTTTGAGTTAGATTTGAAGCTTACAACTGTTGTGTTTAAATTGCTTTTGGTAAATACAGACTCCTCTTGTCACTACTGGTGAATAAGCTCTGGGCTGGAGAAATGTGGCGAGAAGTCATTTACATAAAAAACCCACTGTCTGTCCATTCCTATTAGAAAAAGCACTTTATGTTTTAGTGAAAATTATTTTAAAAGGGCAGATAACTTAGGGATGCAGAAAGGATAATCCACAGAGATATATACGCTGTTTGTTCACTTGGATGTCCTCGGGGCAAAAGCATCAAGGATAACAAGTATACCAAATACAAACAGACACAATCATAAAACATGACACACGTGATTAAAATATCCTTTTCAAGGGCCTTGTTCATTTCCTAATAAAAGTTGCCTTGTAGATATTAAAGGCCATAATTTCTCACACACCAGGGATGGGTTAAATCATCTTTCTTATCTTTAAACTTATCTTTCTTTGCTTTTTTGGAGTGAATCTGTGGTTTCATGGGTGCAGGAAACTCCAGGTGAGTAAAATCCCTCTATAAATGCATATTGGTATTGACTTAGTAACAAATCTTGTTTGGGACACTGAGAAGTTCAATGACTTGTTAGGATGTTTTAGAATGGGGATTTGAAACTAGATTTTTCTCACCTTGAGGCTGACTATCTTCCATGCCACACTTGAAGACATAAAACTGGACGTACTCTCTTTTGAACTCTTGGTTAAGTGATTGAAATTCTGGAACTTCATTTAGAATTTCGAAAATCCTAGAATTTCAGATATTGGACCTTAATCGTCACTCCTGAAATGGTAGTCCACTGGCCTATGTGGACCTTTGAAATATGAAGATATTTCTTGACTGGTTCCAGTCCATAAGAAGTCGAACATGGTGAAGCTTGGGAAAGAAGCCTTTTTCTAGAGATATATAAGTGAAAGGCTAGTACTGCATGGAACTGAATAGTAGAGGGACCGCTAGAACAATAGTGGCAGATAGTAATGAGAGCGATTCCATCATGATCAGAGATGCCTAACAAGGTCAAACACTTGCAGAGCAATAGTTCTGGGGAATGGGATTCCTCATAATAGATATGTGTATTGGATTCCTCTTAAAAGGAACCTCTGGATGACTTTATGAAAGCTGAAAATGACTTTCAGTGCATGAAGTGAGAGTTAGCTCTTCACACATGTGCTCTCTATACATGTGCCTCACTATCATTTTATGAAGTTTGTGCCTGCTCTCCTTATGGATATAGTGTAGCTATATTTGTGAGAGTTGAGTCTCAGGTTTGAGGGAAATGTTTTATACCATCTGTTTGTTCTTGCTATACTTCCCCAGTAAATACCTTTTCTAAAAGGTAATTAAGTATATGGTCTGATTGTTGATGGGAAGCACACCGATAAGATTTTTGTGAGTGCCTAATCCATTATCTCCTTTGATCTTCTCTATCCTTGGTTGGTTAAGAACTCTTTCCCTACTCATAAATGTGAAAGGTATTAGCTTCTTTCTCTTCTTTTTAAAGAATTATAAATATACACACAAATTTGGAACTTTTTGTGATATTTTATCTATATGTGGATAGATATTGGTCAAAACTTAATTTCTGACTGATTTCTAATTTTCCAATAGCTGACTTTTATCATAATGGTTGACATCCTTGCTGACATTCTTCTATTATGTTGGATTGTTTCTTGTTCTTAAGGACCTAATTAGTTTCAAAATTTTAAAGCCATATTAGTTTTGAGACATACTGCTTTGTATTACATTTCAAAATTTAGTACTAAAAGGTTCAGTTACCTTCCATATGTATGATCTCTCCCATTAGAATTTAAGCTCCTTTTATAGCAGAGACTTTTTCATTTTTATCTCTGATGCTTAACACAGTGCTTTAAAAAGAGCAAATACTCTATATATTAAATGTTTAATTATCTATTTAGTCACTCTATTCTTCCTTTTTTCCTACCATTTCCCTTGATAAGAATTTCCTTTTGTTCCTTCAGATGAGTTCTGTTGTTTTATTTTTTAATTCTATGAAGTAATTTTATGGTAGTTGACTGGTATGGCTCTGAGTCTATAAGTTAATTTAGGTTATACTATCATTTTAATTTTATTGGCATGACCCAACCATGATCAAATAATTTCTCCCAAAATATTCAAGTCTATCTTTATTCAAAGAATGCTTTATAACTGTATTCATATAATTCTTATATCTATTGGTAAATGATCCCCAAATAGTTTATATGTTCTATAGTTTTGAAAGGAATTACAGTTTTTTCTTTCTTCCATTGAGATTTGTCAGTATTATAAAGAAAGAGTGATAAGTTTTAGTGAGTTTATTCTATATTCTGGTACTTAACTGGTTATTGTTTTTTGTTGAATCTCAGGGGTTCTCACAGCAAACTATCATGTTAATGTTTGCAAAATTCAATAATTATGTTTCCTTTTGCCTATGATTATTCTCTTAATTTATTTTTTGTTTTATTATCTATAGCTAGCATTTCTAGAATTAAATAGTAGAGATAATTATGGATAGTTTTTTTTATTCCAATGTTATTGGAGCATTTCTATATCACAGAAATGCTGGTTCCTTACTTCAAATATACAAGGGAGTTCTGTTTATTTCTATTTTTTAATTAAGAAAAGATATTCCAAACTAACTTAACATATACTTTGGAACTTAATAGTTTCAGTGTAAAATGGTGGTGGATTAGTGTATGTAGGATTGGGGAGAACACAATGGCAATGAAAACAATTTTGGAAACTATTGTCTGGCATTAAGAAATCAAAAATTTCAAAGACTTGTTAATTTCAAACTACCCAGAAACCTTATACTCATATGACATGTCATGTTACTTCAAAAATGGAGACAAAAAGTGTCAGACATGATAAGCATCTAATTACATCACAAAAGATGAAATTTATTTCACCTTAATAGAAAAGGACTGGTTCCAAATGCAATACCCATATCAAAAATCTGTTGTCCTTTTCTGCACTCACATCATTAATTAGTAGAATAAAGGTCAAAATAAATATTATATCATAAAGGATAAAGATGAGAAGACACTTGAGACAAATACAGCACTTTAAATCTTAGCTATCTATAAAGAAGGCATTGATTGACTCAAATAATGGGAGAGTTCAGAAGGGGAATGGTCTCTACCAGTACAGGTACTAAAGGAACTGTACTGTCATTTTTTTAAGATAAGTTTAACTAATGTAAAAATAGTCACTATGATGAAGATCTTGAAATCAATCAGAAACCAATACAATCAACAGATATTAATTTGATTGTCAAGTAGAAAAGACATAGCAAAAACCAAAGTTATCCAGAGAGAATTTGTGGTTAAAACCAAAAGAAAGATAAGCAGATCAAAGGTGAAACATCTGCCAGCATTTCTATAGTAAACAATTCTGATAATAATAAGTAGTACATTAATTATTATAATGCTAACAAAAACTATGTAGAAGTTATCCTTTCAGCTCTGATCTTTCATTTCCCTGACCTTTTCTATGCACAAATCATATTTTAATATATTATAGTAATAATAGTAACTAATAACTATGTATATAACCTTTGGGTTTATGACAATTCTGTAAGGTAACTTTTATAAGTTTATTATATTCTAATTTTATATATGAAAAATTGAGTTTAAAGGTTATATGACTAGTTCAAGATCACACAAATAGCCGTGGATTAGAACCAAGATTCTAAATTGCTTTTCAGTCTGATTATTAGCTTAGATGTTTTATCCTCCTACTAGACAGTGAACTCTTTGAGGTAAATGACTATAATCTTTCATCGTTTTTACAGTATACTGCACCTACTAGGAATATAAACATTTGCTGAATTTTGGGAGGAAACATAGAAGAGATTTTAATGTTAAGCTAATTTATATTAAGAAAGATGGATGAGGTGATATTAAGGTATTATGATATTAATATATATTATGATATTAAGGAGTGAGGAAAGTATCTATTGGTTCTTAGATAACTCATCTTTTTTTTCCACAAAGTACACTACTTTGGAATCAGAATATTTACTTTTGAGTTAAATACTACCTCTGACACTGAATACCTATGAAATCTTAGTTAAATCAACCTCTCTGGGTACCAGTTTCCTAATCTATAAAATGAGAGAAGAGGTGGCCTAGATGACCTCTGAGGTTGCTTCCAGCTCTAGTTTTATTATCCTTTGATCCACAATCTCATATTGCACTCTTTATCCATATCAAACTCTTATTTTATTATGTTCCATAATATATTTTGAGGATGACAAATATCCTTGGACTGGTAATTATGTTCCAGATTATAAACTTCTTTTATTTTTAAATAAGTTTTTATGATATTTTTTGTTTCCTATATCATCATAGTATTCCATGTATGTCCCTTTCCCCTTCCCCTCCCAGAGTCTTCCCATATGACAACTTATATTTTTTAGAAAGAAAAAAAATGTCAGTACAACTGATCATTAAATTGAAATAGTCTGAAACCATGTGCAATGTGCCACACCTATGGTGTACTTTCACAAGAGGGTGGGTTGGGAGTATTTTCTCATATCTTTTAACTTTGAATACTGTTTGATCTATATAATTTTTCTATATTTACTTTTCATTTAGGGAGATGACATTCTTTTCATTTATATTGTTGTAGTTATTGTGCATACTTGTTGGTTGGTTGTTTTTGTTTTTTTTTGGCTCTGTTAAATTCATTCTGCATCAATTCATATAGCTCTTTCCATGCATTTCAGGATTCATCATATACATTTCTTATCACACAGTAATATTCCATTATATTTATATATCACAAATTTCTTAGCCATTCCCCAATTGATGTTCATCTACTATGTTTCCAATTCTTAGCTCTCACAAAAAGAGATGCTATAAATATTTTGGAGTATGTGAATTATTTTTTATTACTAATGGCTTCCTTGAACTTTAAGTCCAATAATGGAAGTCTCTGGTTCAAAGGGTATGGACATTTTAGTCACTTTATTTGCATAATTCCAAACTACTTTCCAAAATGGTATACTACCTCACTGCACCATTAACAACGAATTAGTGTTCCTATCTCCCCAACAACTTCCCCAACATTATTATTGCCATTTTTTAAATTTTTAAATTTTCCATTTAAATTTAAATTTTAAATTTATTATTGGTGATTTGGAGTATTTTTTATGTGGTTGTGAATTCTTTCCAGTTCTTTTGAGAACTATTTGTTCATATCTATTGGCCATTTATTGTAGAATAGAACAGATTATAATCTTTTAGAGTTTCCTGGAGGCACTAAAGTTGCATGACTAGTCTAGAGTCACACAGTCATTATTTGTCAGGGTCAGGCTCACAGACTTGCAAAACTTCCTGATGTCAAAGCCAGCTCTCTATCCACTATACCAGGCAATATCTATGTTAGCCCTCTCCATGAGAGAAGTAATAGGCTCACCTTCTGTATCTAATATTGTTCATTGGTGACTAACTAACCAGAACCCATATCCTTACTCTTGTTCCCCACTGCAACTTACAAATTCATCCCTTGCTGTCATCACCCATCCTATTCAGATCAATGTTTTGTAACCTAGAGATCTCCACATCATTCGTCCTTCTTTTTTAAAGCATTTAATAACTGGCTCAATCTTCCCCTTCTAAATCCCTGCCACACTTGGGAATTTCCATGCATACATAACTTCAAACATCTAACTAATTCTTTCTACAAAATAGTTGCTATAATTTCTAGGTCTTCAAATCATTCTCTCTTCTTTCTCAAGGTATCAGTACCTGCCTTACAGTCTTCTCTGCCTCAGTCTCTGCTATCATATATTGTGACCTCACTGTTTATATCCTGAGGTGCCTTTGAATATTCTTTCCTCCCTATTCATCAACATTCTTAATTCCTATAATGGATATCTTCACTAAAGATCAACTACTCATATCTTAGATCTCATCATCACAAATTACTGTGCTCCATTCATGATTTCAAACTCTGAATTGTTCCATTCTGATTATTATCACTAATCCATCAAACCAAAGAGCATTTCACCATCCATGCTCTCTAAGCCTACTTCCATGTTGCTGAATATTGCTAAAGGAAGTCAATAACCATGTCAACTGGATCTATTATGAGTTCATGTTGTCTAATCTTAACTAAGCCCTCATTAGTTTATACTAATTCTTTTTCTCCTCCTCAGTGGCTATTTCAGAACTTTTCCTTCCCACAAGGCCATTTCAACCTTCTCCAGCAAATAAACCTGCCAATTACTTTATTGAGATCAATTCACTCCTTATCTGCTCCTTTATCTGCCACCCCTCAAATAACTCAAAAGCCCTCTACATTTTCACTCAATTTCTCCTTCGTTGAAGTTTCTGTGGAATAGATGACCCTTTTCCTTGCCAAAGCTAGTATCTTTAATCCATATTTTATCTAGTCCCTACCTGTTAGGAGATTGTCTCATTAATAAACCCCTCTGTTTTTCATCCATATTCTTCTTTATTTTATCGACTTGTTCCTTCTCTGAAACAAATAGGTGCAGGTCTACTCCACTACTAAAAAATAAAACAAAACAAAACAAAGCCTGCAATTAATCCTGCTATCTCCTCAAACTGACCTCTTAAACCTTTCCTTCCTTGTACTTTCAAACCTTCTAGGAATAATCATCAATATTCATTGCTTCCAAATTCCTTACCATACAATTACTCCCCAACTTCTTGCAATTTGGATTCTAACTATTCCCATCACATAAAAATTGTTCCTCATCCCTTTTCTTTTTCTCCCCCTCTTTCTCTATCCCCCACTCTAAGTAGTTGTCAAGTTTTGTCAATTTTACCTACATATCATCTCTTCCCATAGACTCTATGCCCTATGTAGCCACCATCCTAGTTCAAGACTTCATTTCTACTCATCTAGAGTATTTATTGTAAAGCTTATTAGTTGGTACTCCTAATGTTTTTCTCTGATCCATTTCCAATACAATTCCCAAAATAATCTTTATAAAGACACAAATCTGACCATATTATTCCACCTGTTCAAAATCCTTTATTAGTTCTTAATTCCTATAGGACAAAATACAAATACCTCAGTCTGGCACAAAAAAGTCCTCTATAATCTTATTTAGAACTATATTTATAATTTTATTAATACTATTCTCTTTCAAAAACTTTGTATTCTAGTCAAGCTGGATTATGATTTTTCCCTGAACAGTACCTTCCATTTTTCAACATGCCTATAGAATGTACTGCCAAAAATACTCCTCAGAATTCTGGTCTTCCTTCAGGGTTTAGTTCAGGTGCTATGTCTTCCAGGAAGCCTTTTCTGATTCCCTCAATTAGCCAACAGAATGGTCTAGTGGATAGAGTGTTATAGTAGGAGCCAGAAAGTCTCTTCTCTAATACTTATTAGCTGGGTAACCAGGGGCAAATTAGTGTTATCTGTAAAACAAGATAATACCTGTAATATTTGCTTTACAGAGTTGTGAGGCTTAAGTGAAGGAATGTAGGTGAAGTATGTAAAACTGATTTTTGTATCCCAATATTCTGCCCTTGCAAGGCCTCTCAGAGGTTGAGTTTCACTTAGAATATGCTGGGGGACCAGACTCTTCCTCTTCCCCATAACTCTTTGCCTTTCTCCTTGTATTTGGCTGTGCCCCTTTCCAAGAAACATTGGTGCTCCCCACTTTGTACTTTCTCAATATCTGTACCATCAGTAACCACAAGGTTACCATCACCCTGCTTGACTTATCCAAACTGTTTGCAGTTTTTCTGTTTATAAATCCTGTGTAAATCAAGCAGCCTGGACCTCCTTGTACACAGTACATGTGTAGGCCTGTTTCTTAGTCGTTTGATTTGCCCACACAAACACATTAAATTTTTTCCCCACTCAGATTCTCTAGTTTGACAAATGCTATATAAATGAGAGGTTAATATTTGTTGTTAATTGTCTCTCCTTCAAATTATCTTCAATTATACTTATTTTCAGATGAGTTACTTTACTTTTAGTAGACTATAAGCTCCTCAAGGGACTGTTTTGTATCCCCAATTCCTTTAATATAATAAGTACCTATTAAATTTTCCTTGCACTGAATAGATTGGGATTAAAGAGACATGGACTAGAGTCCTAGATGAAATCTTAACTATGACCTTGAGGAAGTAATTTCATGTTACTAAGACTATTTCCTCACATAAAATAGAGAAAATAATACTTGGACTACCTACTTTAAAGAATGATATGGAAAATGTCCCCTTTAAACCTTTAAGCGCTCTAGACATATAAATTAATATTAGTTTCCTAGTACTCTGAGAAAATATTGATAAACACAGAAAATAAAGTAAAAATAGAGCCACCCAAGTGCATGTCCCTGCAGTGTGACAAATGTAAAGTAACAGTTTGTTAGGTAAGGGCCACAGATGGCACTCAGTGCCTTGGCAATCAGGAGTAACCACTGACCGCTGGAGAGAAAGCAATGCAGGATGAGAGGATTCTTAAGGGGGGATATAACCAGAAAACCTAAAGGGAGAATAGAAAATTAATCTGGGTTAATAGATTAGATGTACCTAGCCAAGTAATTCTGTATTTTTAGCTTTATGAAAATATTCTACAACAATATTCAATGAAAAACCATGAAGGCATAACAAAACAGAGCCAGTCCCAGAACTTATCCATGTCATTGAGAGAGAGAAAAACAGAAGAGCTATGGTTTTTACTCAGTACAGTCCCTAGATTTATGAGTATAAGAAACTTAGCTGACTACAATAGTACAGATTAGTGAAATGGGGCTATATAAAAAAACATTTAAATAAATTATTTTCAAATATTTTGAAATTTTATAACCCTTTGGTATTGTTTTCAGTGGTCCAGAAACGTGATTCTTGGTTTAAGATAGAGATGGTAAAGAAGAAACAAATGGAACATGTCCATCTTTCATGAAGTCCAGGGGAAACATGGCAGATCTCTGAGTTTCTGTGAAACAGTTTGAAAAATCTCTAGTTTGGGGCCAATTGAATCTAGATTTCACAGAACCCTAAAAAATAAAAGAACCAAGAGAATTTGCAATTTCTCCCCACTTCCCAGATGTAATGAGTTGGCCAGATGTACTGCTCAAGCTTCCTTTTTCTCTTGATAAAGTAAGTATATACTATACAAATTCCCTACTGTGGAAAATTCAAATGGAGAGCAGTAATAGAAGAAGAAACACAACTCCAGGTATGTTCAGATAGGAACACAAACAAAGTCTTTCCCAAATTCCTTCTCTTGAGTTTTAAAAATCATAATCTTAGAGGGGGCAGCTAGGTGGCTGAGTGTACTGAGAGCCAGGCCTAGCAACAGGAGTCTTAGGTTCAAATATGGCCTTAGACACTTTCTAGCTGTGTGGCTCTGGCAAGTGACTTCACCCCCATTGCCTAGCCCTTACCACTCTTCCACCTTGCAATTGATATACAGTATTGATTCTATGGTGGAAGGTAAGGGTTAAAAGAAAACAAAAACAAACATAACCTAGGGAAATGGTGATCTGCTAGCATAACTTTGGCTTTCTTCAGTACTTTGGAACTTATAGCCCTCATAAGAGAACAGTAACAGAGGGAAATATAGAAGTCAGACTTGGACTATGAGAAATGTCTGTGGTAGCTACAAATCTAGTAAATCATTGATAGGTAACAAACTTACCTCTTACTAGTTCTTTGTTGGGTATAGTTCTTGTGAGCAAGTTGACTGTGCAATGTTAATGAAATGCCTTCTCTTTTTATATTTTGTGCTCAAATTCTCCCTGAGAAATATTACTGAAAAACCTTCCATGAACACATGCTCGCTTTTTTTACATATACCCCAAAACTCTTTCTTAAGAAAATAATTGGTAGGTACTCAAGAAAGTTAACACCAAATAACATCATAAAAAAGGAAATAGGTTATATTTTAATGGAGGAGAAAAAATTTATTATTGATGGAATCTGACCAAATCAGCTGTCTGTGTACAGTCCGACCACCAAATTGTTAGAGCAAGGATGAGAATTAGTATAAATCTAGAAGAAAGAATAATGAGAAAAATTATTGTATGTAATTGAAATAACTTAATCTTGACTTTCTTAAACAAGTTATTAATAATGAAAAATGGATAATGGGCAGCAGCAATGATATTTATGTCGGCTATAATAATTTTATTCAAAAGTTTATCTAGTGCAAATAAACTGCCATAGCAAATAGACCAAAAGAGTCTAAAAATCATCTTATTCTGCAAATACGACTTAACTTTTTCAATCAATCAGTAAACATTTAGACACCTACTACGTGCAAGGCACTATATTAAGTGCAGAGATAGATGGTGGTCCAAGGAAACACAGGTTTAGAATATAAATAGAAACTTGCTTATAAAATCTTACAAGGAAGAATGATTGGTAAGTATGAGCAATTTTTGCTTCATAAAGCATCGAGAGAAGCAATGGGGGTTAAAATCAGTTTAAAGAAAATTTGTCATGAGATTCAACTAAATAAAGTCATCCCAGGTTCATTTAAGAATAAAGATATAAAGATGACATTTAAGAATAAAGATATAAAGATGACAACAAACACAAGAAAAATAGAAAAGATTTGCAAAGTTTTTGCCTTAACTGATTTACCATTAAGGATAGAGGCACATCAGTTGGTCTCTAAAATGACTACCCAGATATGTTTATAGAGGGGATAGAATGACACTAAAGGAAAAACAAAGACAGGAAAATCAACAAATTGGACTAGGTGATGAAATTGAGAGTGCTGACGGGTTGATTCATAAAGTATCTAAATTAGTGAAAGATACCAAATAATTAGAAGAAATCTTGATTTCTATCAATTCAGAAAAAAGCAACTAGGAGAACATGAACCACTACTGACATATATGCCTAAATTTCCATTTATATAAAATTTACACATATAAAGGATATCCTCAATGACACTATTAGTAGGAAGCAAGCAGGATTACTAAATAATATTTTACAGTGGACCATATTATTACTACAGAATTGGCAGAAAGATATAGAGATCACACTGTGCTTATTGTTGTTAATTGTGGAAAAAAATTGAAGAATTCAAGTAAATATGCAAAGACAAATTGATGCAAGATAAAATAAACAGAATCAGGAAAACTCTCTCTATATGTGTACATATATATAAATATAATATATGTTAAATAAATATATATAATGAGTATAAGAATGTAAATGTAAAGAACAAGAAACCAAAACTGAATGCTATGTAATCATTGAACTTGGTCTGAAAGAAGAGATGAAGAAGTTCTTTGCTTCTTCATAGAGTTGAGGAGTTGTGGATATGGAACATTGCCTATTCTGACAGACTTAACTGATGTGCTGATTAATTTTGCTGAAGTATCTTTTCTTCTGTCTTTTTTATTCTATATTACAAAGGGAGGTTTGCAAGAGGTTGGGTGAGGAGGGAAAGGATATATTTGAAAATGAAAGTGATGTAAAGAAAAAAATCAATAAAATTTTTAAAAAGAAAAAGTTTTTGATTTAGTACAAAAAAGACTTCAAAGGTTTACATTCAACAAGGTGTCACCTATCTATATAAAAAAATCATTCAAGATTCCTTGAAGGCTACAACAATAGAGATAACCTTGTTCAGTGGCCTCTGATCATTAACAGTGGGTGAGGAATAAAACAGAGATATATATACTCCCCAAAGGTGTTCACTACTGCAATGGAAGAGATCTAGCACAGAATCAGAATTAAAGAAGGATTTCCTATAGATATCGAGGCCCTACAAATGTTCTTATTTATAGATGAGAATATACTAGGTGTATAAAGTCCCAGAATATTACAGAGCCTTCTGAAAGGTATCAATAACCTCTCAAAAGAGTTTGACTTGACCATCTGTAAAAGAAAGATCAAGTAGATGAAGACTATACATTGTTCAGATTATGACAATCAATTGAATGAACCTAATGAACCTTGTCCATCAGAATGTCTAGCTAAGATAGACAATATAAATGGAAAATGATTTGAACCTAGAATTAAACAGAAGGATGAGACTAAGTTGTATTGACTGCCTGTGGAGACAGAAAAAAAGGGATTAAAGATAAGGAAGAGAACTAGAGAGAATAGTGTCTCTGAAGCCAAGAGAGGAGAAAGTACCCAGTGAAGAATGGCCTATAGTATTAAATGTTGGAGAAATGAGCTGATGAATATGAAAAAAGTTATTGGCCTGGTCACAGCATGTCTACATGCTAATGTAAGGCTGGTACCCAATATAATTACCAAAGTGATATTCCGAAAATGCTGATATCATAATGCCACTCTTCTGTGCAATCAATCTCAATGACTCCCTCTTCCCTTTAGGATCAATGAACATTTATTATATATATTATTATAGAACCAATAAACATTTATTAATTGCCTATTGTGTGCCAGGGACTGAGTTAAACACAAACTTCTTTGAATGGCAATTAAAATCCTTCACAATCTGGCCTAAACGTACTCTTCCAGGATTATTACACATTATTCCCCTTTATGTACTCTTTGGCCTAGATAAACTGATCAGTCAGGAAGACATTTTTGCCAGGAGTGAAAAAAAAATGGATGTTATAAGTTTTGCAACCAGGTTGAAGATAATGCTTCTTCTATCCTTGATACTGCTCCAATATACATTCCCCTAGGCTCAATTCAAATCAGATGAATCCTTCAGAATTATTGCTGTAGCTTCAGTTTGCCTTTTATGAGTATTTCAGTTATGGATAGTGCTTAGAATAACCAAAGTAACTCTTGTCTCTAGACTTCTTTCCTGGACTTTGGAGTTATGCTTGTTTTTTTCTTGACACTGCTCTCTATCTTTCTCCAACTTACCCCAGAAACCTATTATATGCCATAGGAATATAAAGCAATGCCTTATTCCAAATTAGGGATAACAAATTTGGTGGGGATATCACAAGTTGAGGCCTACTTATACACCAGTTTTCAGTAGGTACAGCCAAATGGTGGAAATCTCCTCTAATGTACAGTTCAATCTGTTGCCAAAGTGTCCTGTGCCATAAAGAAAGGAAGTAGCAAACAGAGCCAAAATAAAAGCTCACTATTCTTTCAAACTTTCCTTTTTCAGATGAAAATACCTCTTTCCAGCAACCCTGGTTTTCTGTATTAGAATCATCTTCAGCTTCTCACTATCCTTCACCTGATAAAGCAAGCATCTTGCAAAGTCATGTTAATTCTAATTCTTGACATCTCTTACTTTTCTTCACTCACTTGGCCATCACCAGAGATCAGTCTTTCTTCTCTCTCATCTAGATCAGTGTATTAGCCTCTTAATGGTTCTCCTTAACTCAGAACTCTCCTTTACATACTAAATCTTATACACCTGCCAAAGTGAATTTCCTAGACATGTCACTCTTTTGCTCAAAAAAATTTCAGTGACTTCCTGTTATCTGTGGGACCCAACATAAATTCCTTTTTCTGGCTTTTCGTAAACTGGCCAAAACCAGGTCTACAGAGGTTTACTCTATGTTACTGCCCTTTACAGATTATTTTATTCTTCTTGCAATTCCTCACTCACAAGATTGCATTTTAATTCACCATGATTTCATACAGGCTGACTCCATGCCTAGAATTTACTCTCTTCACATCTTAGAATTTCTAGTTTCCTTCAAAACTTAGTTTTAGCGCCTCATCTTACATGGAGTATTTCCTGTTCCCTAGTTGCTAGTGCCTGCCACTCAAATTATCTTGTTGTTACTTTGAATGTATATCTTTTTAAAAGTTTAAACCCTTATCTTTGGTCTTAGAATTGATAATAAGAATTGGTTCCAAGGCAGAAAGGGCTAAGCAATTGGGGTTAAAGTGACTTGCCCAGGATCACAGTTAGATCACTCACATCTGAGACCACATTTGAACCCAGAACCTCCTATCTCCAGGCCTGGCTCTCTATCCACTGAGACATCTAGCTACCCAAATTGATCTTTTATATATTTATCTGTGCATGTTATCTCTTCCAATAGAATGTAAGTCCTATAAAGATAGGGATTGTTTCACTTTTGTCTAGAGTATCTAACATAGGCCTTGATACTTTATAGTACTTAATAAGTACTTGTTGACTGATGTTGACATAGATGACACTGGATTACCTTTTAGAAATAAGATCACAGCATATTAGAACTAAATGAGATTAGGTAGTTGAAATGACTTGTTAAATGTCCCATAGTTAATTTCGGGCAGAGTTTGGACTAGAACTCTTGTCTATTAACTCCCAATCTAAGGTATGTTGTATTATATGGTGTTAAAAATGAGATAGGAAATGCAGAACAAAGATATTAAAAACTACATATAATTTTTAGTGACATGATCAAATCTTTACCTCTTTAATTTTGTTGTTATTTTGACTTTGTTAAATTTGTCTACTATCTAAAACAAGTTAAAAGTTAGGGGTGACCTCCAGGCAGAACTCAACCAAACTCAATTATGCTATCACCTAAGATGCTGACTTGGTGAGAGATAAGAATCACTGGCTGCACTTTTTTTAACCTCGTATTACTTACAATCCCTCAAACTGTGCAAAGGAAAAACAATCAGATCAAATAATGACAACAATAGTGCAGTGAAATATAAACCTTTCTAACTTGCTGGGATGTTAGGGTTATCATAGACCTTACTGCAGATTACCTACCAGATTGGAGGCCATGTAGAAAGCAGATAATGTGTGTCAGTAGGATACCACATTGTTTACCACTTGGAATAAAATTCCCTATGTTTTTGCTTTTAAGCACAGCTTCTTGCTAATTATTTAAGTTTAAAGTTTACTTCCCATTACAGCTTTGACTGACAAGAACTAAGCACATCAAATTTTATAGCAGTTCATACATCTCCCTTCCAGCAGCAACTGGTCACAGCTATTTACAAAACAAAGCTACTTGGGGCACCCTTTCTCCTTTTTATAGGGTCTTTCCAGGTCCTCCCTGACCCATAAAGTTAACTTGCAACCAGTCATAATCATGAACAACCATGAACTACACTGTTTATTCTTGTGCCCATGCCTAGAGCAAGTTCTTTTCTTTCAGTGTGTACTGCTGCTGTCTTTCCCCCAAGAAGGTGCCATATTTAATGACAATGAGTCACATTTCCCTCACTTTATCCTTTGAATTAGTCATTATGACCCCTCATTGGCCATTCTTTTCCTGCCCCTCTCTCAAAAGTCTTCCTGTAAACACTTCCACCAATGCTGAGGTTATTTGTGTTTCCTGCTCCTAATGTTGGCTACTGCTGTTCTTAAAGACAATAAAATATCCTACCTGAAAAGAACAGAACTTTCAGTTGGATGATGAATCTAGGGTACAATCTCTATTGTTTGTCTGAATTACATTGTTTTAGGAAGATATTCTAGGACTGTGGTTTACATTTTTACTTTTCTTATTTGTTTTGTTTTTATTCAATTTATTTAAAAAGAATAAGTCAATGACATATCAGACCTGTGGAGGTCAGGGGAATGTTGAGGGCAGTGTAATTAAAGTGAATGACAGTGCTGCATGTGGTAATTTGGAACAAGTGTTGTTTGAAAATGGATTTGTGTATGCCTATGATTACTAAACAGTAAAAAGCACAGGTTAGGGTCATTATGGACTAATCAACATAAGTTAGATGTCCAACATGATATTGTCTTTAAACAATCTGCAAATATTCTAGATGGCCCCCAGGATATTCAGTTTATCAAGGAACAAGTTATAAACTTTTAGAGGTAGAAGAGAATTTATTTACCTTTATTTTTTATACTTTATTTTTTTAGAGGAGGAAATTGAGGCCTAAGGAGGTATAATGACTTTCCTTGAGAGTGACAAATTCAGGACTGGACCTTTGGATCTTTATATGAGAATTGACCCAAAGTTGAGTGCTGGCCAAGAAAGAAGGTATAAGGTTTGTATTATAGGATTCATTCTGAACTTTGCACTAATATCATTCATGATTTGGATAATGGATGTGATTAAACAATAATACAGTTAGAAGGAACCCTGAAGAGTTGTCTAATTTTGCCACTAAACCAAGCTGCCTCCTATATTTAAAAAAAAATCTAATTTCTTTCTCTGACAGAGAGATGAGGTTTCCAAATTGGGTGGGAGAACTAGATGTATAATACCTTGATTTTGATAAAGCTCTTGGTTATCCACCATGACCGCATAGTAGATTTCAGTCTAGTCCCAATGGCACTTTCCCTAAAATAAAAAAATAAAACAAAATCATGCATTAGACACTAGTTTTGTTTAGTAACCACTTCACATACATTTGATATGTCCTGTTCACAACATATACCATAGAAGAAGCTGATAAAAAATGTGATGATTCTGCCTCTGTTTCTGTGTAAAGGTATTGAATCTACCTGATTTTGAATTTATGAAGCTGATTAACCACAATGTGATTATGGTTTTGCTCTGATTCTTCATCAAGAGGTATGGATAATCTTGCATTCTGATAGATGATTTTGGTGCAGTACAAACCTTCTAAGAAAAATAAAGGCTTTTTGGTAGGGCTCCACTGTCTATTTCCAAAGTGGATTAAAGGTGAGATCTTTTCATCATAGATGTCCCCAAATTATGAAACCAGCTTAGGCTTCTGACTAGATTTTAACAATTGTAGATTTATAGCTGAAATGTAGCTATTGATTATCAAGTCCAAGCCCATCATTTTTCAGATTAGGTAACTAAAGGCTCAAAGAGGAAAACTCAGTTAAACAAGATGACATTGGTGAATCAATAAACATTTCTTAAGTGCCTACTAGTGCTAGGCATTTTGCTAGGCTCTGGAGAAACAAAGAAAGATGGTAAATGAAAGATCTTTGATTCAAACCCAGGCGTTCAGACTCCAAATCCTGAGTTCTTCAGGGAATACTCATACATTTTAAGTCCTTTTTATAGATGGGTACTCAAATATGACTCTAACTCATTTTTCTACCTGGCTTTTCACAGCCAGCCCCCTTTTTAAACATGCTGCTGGCCTTTAACAGAAAGGGACTGCACATCAGTAATTAGTACTTTTTATTTTTTTGGTGAAGCCTTTCCATTTTTAATAATTAAAATCAACAACCAAATTCCATCCGTTATTATTATTCTTTTAAAAGATCCAATCTGTTCCTTTCTTTGGGTAATGACCTACACCTTGCCATGAAAAGCCGGCTTTGGTGCCTGCTCTCCTGGGCCCGCTGCAGGGTAGGAAAGATTGCCAACCTGGATCCAACCACTGCCAGTAACTTTATTATTTTTTTTCCCTTTAATCCCCTTATGTGTATCCAAGTGGCAGTTCCAGTCCCAGGGGTTTGGCAGAGCGACAAGTGGCTGGTACAGGCTCGAAACCAAACCACTTAATCAAGGGCTTGGGCACAGGCTGCCTCCCTGTCTTCCCTGGTTTAGCCTGAGGCTGGCTGCCTGCTATTCTTCCTCTTCCCCATCCTTGCTTGCCCTCTTCTGCCTGCCCACTGCCCTCCATGCTTGCTTGGGTCATTGCTTTAGAGCGTGGGAGTGCAAGCCACTCCTTATAAAAGAGAAGAGCAAGAGGGAAAGAAAAATCTCTCTCCTTGGCCCGGCAGCTGCCTCTCCCCTCTACACAAGTAGCTTTTTAACGGCTCCAAACAGAAAAATAGCACAAGTTTTTCTGGCTTTTCTTTCGACTCTTCCTATTAAAAGCCCCGGCATTGAGAGAGATGTTTCCACTCCAAGGCTCTTAAGGGAAAATGTCCTCGAGCACACTCAGTAGGAGTAAGCGGCCTCCCCCTCTTCCTGACTCGGGCCGCTCTCATTGGCTGCTGCCTGTTGCTAACCCACGTGACGGCGCGCGTGGGCTTCCTAGCCCAGGCGCCAGAGGGCTGGCCCCCTGCTGCTGCTCAGCAAGTTTCTGGGTACCTGGGCTGGCCCAGATTGATTGGGGAGGGGAGGAGGAGGTGGCCTGGGGAATCTGGCCTTCAACTGGATTTGTAATCCCAGTTTCCTCCTCCTTCACACCGACCCCGCCTAGGCCCGGACCTGGACTAGGGAGGAGGGCGCGGTGTTTTCAGCCCGCCACAAGATGGCAGCACAGCGCTGTGCGTGTTGTCTCTGTGTCGTCCCAGACCGCGTGGGGCCGCTGCTGCGAGGCGCGAGCTTAACTCCTCCTTCTGCAAGTTTTAATTAAACACGCATGGAATAGGCGTGTATTCCCCAGGAAGCAGGCGGCGCAGCCCTGGCTGAATTTTGCTGGTTATGCTAAAGACGACCAGCACTCGAGGGCTCGGTCTGATAGCCTCTTCTGTTGTCCTGAAACTAGACTCAGGAGCACCAATTGTTTGGGGCTTGCCTCTGAAATTTTGTCTGTATTACACATGTATATGTGTTATTAGGGCAGCATTGCAGAAACTACTATATGTAATGTGTCCGTGCAGCCACGTCTTGTACACACATGCCCTTGTAACAAACTTATTTGGTTTTTGCAGAAATTATATGCCTGTATGTGCACATGTGTATATTAGGGCAGATTTGCAGAAGCTAACATGTAATGTGTATATTGCACACAGAAACACATATATGCTCTTGTAACAAACCTATTTGGTGTTTGCAGAAATTATAGATATATAGTTTATGATTTATTTACATTTGTAGTTTTATAAGATTTATTTTTATATACGATTTTATATTCATGCAGTCTTATAACAATTTGGTGTTTGCAGAAACTTTGTATCTACATATTTATGCATTATTAGGTCAGGTTGCAGAAACTATATATTTGTACACAGTTTCCACAGTCTGACCTAATAATACATATATGGACACATAAACATATAGGGTTTTTTTTTTTTCAGGTGGCATCCCACTGAGGGCAAGCTAACGGGCTTTATTTGGGGGCACTGTGCCCCTTTGCTTAAGCCCCCCTAGTCGTCATTCAGGCTCAGTCTCTCGAACAGGTACTCACTCCAGGCCGACCTGACTTTGCGCAGGGCCCAGGGAGGTCAGATAGTCACCCAGATGCTTCAGCAGCTTCCCCTCCTCCTCCAGGTAGTGGCTTTCCAGGAAGTCACAGAGGTGAGGATTCCCCGGCTAGAAGCCCGGCTGTGCTGTTTCAGGAGGGTCTGGTTCAGGCCCTTTTCCAGGTTGTGAGTTGTGGGCAGACTCAATGGCATCTCTGCTGCCGGCCCACTCATATTGGGCAGGTTTCACCACAACTTGGAGGTACACGAGGCTTCTAAGTTGGTCCTGGAGGCTGAGGAAATGCTTGGCGGCCTTGTGCTTCTCCTGGGACAGTTGTGCAGGCGTGTGTGTGTGTGTGTGTGTGTGTGTGTGTGTGTGTGTGTGTGTGTGTGTGTGTGTATGTGTGTGTGTGTGTGTGTATGTGTGTGTATGTGTGTGTGTTCTGCAAACACCAAATAAGTTTCTTTCTAGAGCCTTCCCTCCCTCCCTCCCTCCCTCCCTCCCTCCCTTCCTTCCTTCCTTCCTTCCTTCCTTCCTTCCTTCCTTCCTTCCTTCCTTCCTTCCTTCCTTCCTTCCTTCCTTCCTTCCTTCCTTCCTTCCCTCTCTCTCTCTCTCTCTCTCTCTCTCTCTCTCTCTCTCTCTCTCTCTCTCTCTCTCTCTCTCTCTCTCTCTCTCTCTCTCCTCTCTCTCTCTCTCTCTCTCTCTCTTTCTCTCTCTTTCTTTCTTTGCCCTTACACTCATATTTACTTATTCATTTATATAACAAAAAGAAATCTAAACTGGAAGTTGCTCTTTCAAACCAGCCTCCCTCTACCAGACCACCTCTGCCATTCCTCTCAGCACCTACTTTTCTTTCCTTGGCATTCATCTAAGCTGCCCTTTGAAAGGCATTATCCATAGGGTTGGCCTTTCACTCCATATGCGTTTGAATCACCCCATTTTAGCCTGCCTGCCCTTCTGTGTGCCCACTCTGAAATCCTGACCTGCTTGTAGCAAGGAGGAGATATGTTGGTGGCTGCTTTGCAGCTGTCCCAGGATAACCTTAATTCCCTTGAACAGAGAGATAAGCATGCCTGACCTAATTTGATCCCACTCCAGGCAGTGTGCCATCCTCATTTAATTTTTGAGGAATTGGTGAGTATGTCATTCTCTCTGCTCACTTGATTATGGTTTCTCTTCCTTTGCTTTTTCTATTAGCTGCTTTATGGCTGTTCTCTCTACTACCTTGCTGCCATTCACCTACTTTGCCTGTCCCCTTTCCCTCTTTTGGCTTTTAACAAAATGTTTTGAGGGTGTTATAATATCTCACCATCTTAAAGTTAAGAGCTTCAAGGCTACCCAGATCTGGAAGAATCAAGCAAATTAGTATAAATATGTATCTGAGGGTGCTAGGAAAACCTTAAAAGGCTTCCTACAATCATGCCTGGACTGGATGTCTCTTATCTAAGTTTATTAGAAATCTTCCCTTTTGTTAATGCCCTGCTCAGCTGCTACTTTCCTTATCAACTAAGTGAAAAGTGATCCTCCTTAAATTTCTCATACTACTTTGGATTTCTGCTTTGCTTTTATGACATTTTCCCTTGTATTATAGAAATATATTCAATACCTTTATTTCCCTAGTCTCCACCACAGTGCTTCTCACAGAATAAACATTTTATAAACATTAAACTCATTGAATCTAATTGAAAATACAAACTCCTGACATCCAAAGCCATCCAAAAACTGGGCTGCAATATACTAGTCTTGTCTGATCTTCCATCACTTTGCTGTATGAATTCTATTCCAGCCTAATTGAAGCAGTGGTCTACTTATTCACTGTCCTTTAAAAATGTGGTATAGAGGGAGGCAGCTAGGTGGCTCAGTGGATTGGGAGCCAGGCCCAGAGACTGAAGGTCCTGGTTTCAAATCAAGCCTCAAATGCTTCCTAGCTGTGTGGTCCTGGGCAAGTCCCTTAACCCCCATTGCCTAGCCCTTACTGCCCTTCTGCCTTGAAACCAATACATAGTAGTGATTCTAAGACAGAAAGTGAGGGTTTAAAAAACAAAAACATGGTAGAGTGGAAAGCATAACAGATTAGGAATGAGAACCCTTGCAGTCTAGTCCCAGCTCTGCCACTCTCTAACTGTATAATCTTGAAAAAATAATTCCCTGTCTCTGCATTTCAGTTTCCTCATTTGAAAAATAAGAGTGAGCTTGGTGAGGGTCTCTGAAACCCTTTTGGTTCTAACACTTTAGCCAGGCTATAATGTACTTCCACACCTCTGATCTAGTCCACTCTGCATCCCTTTCCCCATCTTCCTAAGATCCCATCTTGCCTTTTTGTTCATCTAAATTTTCCCATTCTTTAAGGTCCAATCAAGATCTTATACCCTCTGTGAAGTCTTTTCGACTACCATAACTAGAAATTTTCTCAACTCCAATAAACGTCTGTGGCCTTTATTGTCTGTACCATTTATTCAGTCAGCACTTAAACCACTTCCTATTATATTTTCTTTTTATGTAGGAAGTTGCTCTTAGCTCAAAATATTTCCAGAGGTTCCCTTTTAGAATTGCTTTCAGAGCCTGTGGCATATTCCTTTGAATAACTTCAATGTGGCAAATCTTTATCCTTTGAGAGCCAATTTTATTTTAGAAACAATCCAAAGTCATTTAGAATGTAGTTAGTAAAGAAGATAGATGTTCAAGCCAGAAAAAATTCTGTTTTGGGTCAGAAAATGAGGTTTGAATACAAAATATGGGGTATAGAAGGCCAAGACTGATTCTCTCTGTGTCTGTTTACCCAAACTCTGCTACTTGCCTTTGTGGCCTCAGATAGATTTGTCTGGCATTTCTTTGGCCATCCCTGAGGAACACATGTAGAACAGTGGACCCAGGACTCTCAAGAACAACCATAACACTTATTTGTGTTGAACATTTTTTCCTATTTGGTCTTATATTTGCACATCATTTAATTCTGGCACTGTGGAATGATAATGACCATTCTAATAATACCCGTTTCTTCAAATACCCCAACTATTTTTTTTCTCCCCAATTTCCCCACTCCCACCATTAGCAGGTACTACTTCCTAGAACCAATCTATGGACAAGTCTCTTCACTGCCATGGGTCTAGGGGGCTTTTTCAATGCTATTGGAGTCAGACATTTTCTTGTTTTATAACTTGTTTATTCTAAAATTCAATTTGTAAACAGGTTCTAAAGATAAATCCAAGAGAATTTTTGAGCAATAACAGCATAACTAGAATCAATGTATTTCTTTCAAAACAGTTGACTTGGAGTACAATACCTGTTTTGGTGTTTAACTTGTATATATTTGTCAAAAGACAGATGACGTGGTGTAATGAATGGAGGGCTGGCTTGGGCTTCAGGAAGTCTTGTCTCACAACTAATTTAAGAATGGTAAATTACTTAACTTCCTAGTGCCATTGGTCATCTTTTAAACCTATATATTAATGAGGAGTTGCTCAGCTGTTTTGGTAAAGGGAGGTTCTGGGTCAAGGAATATCCATGGAATCCTAGTCTGAACCAAAATAGCCCTCTTATTGAAGAATTTGCTTTATTACTTCATGGTCTTACCTCAAATAAGTCATCTTTCTTCTTAGGGACAGAGACTATATCACACTTTCTTATATTTCTCACAGGCATAATACCTTGTAAATAGAAGGAACTCAACAAATATTAATTGCTTGATAAGAAGTACTGGAATTTAATCCTTAGCCAAGGGGCAGGATTGAGAATTTAATTCCAGGAAAGGTGAGAAATAGGGGGAAAAATCCATTTTAAGTTTCACGAAGAGTTAAGGGGAAGAGGTCCTTGAAGAGAAGGAAGCAATGGAAATGATAATTATCTGGTAATTACATCAACAACAACTATAAAGAATGAGAGTAACTAAAATAATATGCATGACAATGGCATATAGATACCATTTATAATGGTCTCTAATAGTGTGAATCCCCACCAACTAATGTCTCTATAACCTTCTTTTCTAAGTTCTTGAGAATATGGAATCCTTTAGCATGACTTTTCATGAATCAGAGCCATAAATTTGGAATGGGCTTTGAATGGGACTTGAAGATGGCTGAAGCAGACATGTATTGTAGGTATGCGTCTACAGTTGAAAACCACTTGACCATAAATTTGCCAATGCCTTATGCTTTAGTACTGTTCACATAGTGCTGTAGAGACTTGAATGATTCTTTTCAAAGTGCTGTGTAATGCAACTCATTGAAAAATACAAATAGTGTAGCTTATGTTGGTATTTTCCTTACTGTGATAAGAAAAATTTTCCTCTTATGAACTGAATTTTACAGACTCTAAGAAAGACCCAGATTAACTTCATGTTTGCTTCTTTTATCTTAACTGTTCTCTCCTCTCCCCAGTGTTGCCATACAATTTTTAGTGGAAAGACTATGTGTGAGGGATTTATTTTAAAATCTGTGAAACCTCTATCGAAAGAAATAGATTTGATTTTACATGAATATCTTAAAGAATGAACTTGCAAAAGGCAAAAAAAAAAGTTTTTTCTCCAGGAATTTCTTATATAATATCCAGATGTTTGGCATCATGTGGACAAAACATCTAGATGAATGACTGAATTTTTCACTTCCCATCCAGATGTTTTGGCATTATGTAGACACAACCAAGGGGAGCAGTTATATAAAAAATTTCTGGGAGTGGCTTCTGTTACCTTATTTAACTTTTTCTTAAAAATAAGCAGTCATAATTATTCTTTAAACTTTTATTTATTAAGTACTTAATGAATAAAATTCCCTCTTTTTTTGAAAAAAAAAAGCATTTTGGAAACCATCCAAAGGATTGGCTTCAGGTGGGGCAAAAAATAACTGAGTGTTTGAATGAATTTTCCACTTTTCCTTCAGAGGCTTTGGGATTGTATTGACATAGCCTTTATTCCTCTGAGGCAGGTTAATTAAATATTTTATTGAAATGGCTTCAATTTTTCTTTTAATAACATGGAGGCTGCTATTCAGAGTGACAAAAAATTGTTGTTCAAATTTCAGCCTGATTAGTTGTTTTTAAATGATTAAGTTCTAAGTCCCTGAAAGAAAAGATTTTCTTACCAGAAATGCCAAGCAAGTCTTTCAATGGCGACAGACCCAGCAGTAGTAGAATTACTGAAATGAAGAGCTGATTAGTGGCAGCATTTGTTGAAAAAGCATTTTCCCTGCATGTTAATCTCTACACATCCTGTGGGGAAATCCTTTGAATCCAATACCTGATAAATAAATCTGGCAAGTGAATAAACACTCTGTAAAGCTCTTTCCAATGTATAATTCCACCTGTTAAGTGAGGGCTGCTGTGTGTTCATACCTTTTGTACAGTATATAACTTTCAAACAGACTTGGACAAATAGGAGCAAAGAAACAGTTGTAGCAACCTTGCTCGACACTGTTCATTCGACTCCAACCTTTTATAAAAGCCAAATGGGGTATTCAGCATTAATTTCGGCCTCCAGGATTATTGTTGTTACTATTTAGTGCTTTTGTGGAGCCTGAACAATCTCCCTGGCACTGCATAAAAATCCTGTGTTAGAAAACACCGGGGTCCCCAATTCTTCTGTTTTTTCTTTCAGGCAAAAATTCTTGTGCAGATGAAGACCAAGCTAATTAATAAACTTTGCTTTAGTTGTTGATGGGTGTGTTTGATAAGATCATAGAAAAAATGATAGGCAAGCTCTATTGATTAGACATGGAATGTATTTAAAAGTTAAGTGGGACAATTTCTCTCAATTCCTTGAGTTTTACTCTCAGATAACTGATTAACTGGGTCCATTTAAGGGAAAATTGCCATCATTGTCATCAGCAAACACTGTCTTTGTACATGTGGATACAAAAAGATGCTGAATCACAGTGACTTACAATCCTCCTAAAGCAACACTATTCCCTCTTCCCAACCTTAAAAAAAAAAAAATTAACAATCAATGGATTGTGAGCCAAGCCTAGAGATGGGAAGTTCTGGGTTCAAATTTGACCTTCAGCACTTCCCAGATGTATAACCATTGGCAAGGCACTTAACTCCCATTGCCTAGCCCTTACTACTCTTCTGCCTTGGAACCAATACTCAGTATTGATTCTAAGATAGGAGGTAAAAGGTTTTTTTTTTTTTTTTAATTACCATACTTCCACATTTTTCATAGAGTAATTCATACATATAATTTTCTTAGTTTAGCTTTCACTCAAGTAAAATTAAAATTTTTATCATTTTTACATAATGCCGATAATAGGATTATAGATTTAGAGATGAAGAGATATCAGATATAATTTAGTACAATCTCTCATTATACAGGTAAGAAACAGGGCCTGGGAGATTAAAAGGTTTTCCTCAAGGTCATTAGAGGTAATAAGAGTCACAGATCTTATTTGTACTCATGATTTCTGACTCCAGAATCAACATATCTTCCAATTTCAATAAAATAATATGAAATACACAGATATTTATTGATAAAACCATGTGTATAACATACAAAATAACCATAATAATAATAATAATATTAATGTAATGAATGTGAAAAACACAGCAAATAGAGAGCTGGCTTTAGAATCAAGTCCTCCCCTGACAGGTTGGGTTATCCAGGGCAAGATAACTAACCTCTCAGTGCCTCGAGCAATCCATAAGAGTATAAGTCACAGAGAAGATATATATCTGCATTGGTAGAAAATGTGCCTGGGGGGCAGCTGGATAGCTCAGTAGATGGAGAGCCAGACCTAGAGACTTAAGGTCTTGGGTTCAAATCTGGCCTCAGACACTCTTAGCTGTGTGACTCTGGGCAAATCACTTAACCCCATTACCTAGCCCTTACTACTTTTCTGCCTTAGAGCCAATACACAGTATTGATTCTAAGACAGAGTGTAAGGGTTTAAAAAATAAAAAAAGAGAATGTGCCTGCCTGGAGCTGATGAAATCACAAGTACAGTCCAAAAAAGACCCCAAAGTAATGGATAATCTTTTTTTCTATGCAAAATTTTAAAAAGATGTCATCATCAATAATGTCGCTACTTGTAAACCATTTCTTTAAACCAACCCCTGCTAAAAATCTCTATCTTGTCTTGATAACACTTAAAATAGAAAAGACTGTTTTATGCAAATATAATAATTCTAAATGGTGGTAAAATATTTACTACCACTTTACTAAACCAGATAATTTTTTATTAGCCCAAAGTCAAAATAACCATGGATTTTCAGGTTCAAATGTTTG
Source organism: Monodelphis domestica (assembly GCF_027887165.1). NCBI lineage: Eukaryota > Metazoa > Chordata > Mammalia > Didelphimorphia > Didelphidae > Monodelphis > Monodelphis domestica. The sequence goes on from NC_077229.1 coordinate 209,416,447, forward strand.
TATCAATACACTATTACAAGACAAGTCTATTAAGTATTCTTATAAAAATAGAATAAGTCCAAATATATTATGTTAAAGGAGTTCTTTGCCCATTCACATTTAGAAATAACAGGGTCTTTAAAATGAGATGAAAATTGTTTCTATAGGCTAGTCAAGCAGGTCTTTACTTTCTTTTCTTTCCTTTATAGGGTAATTCTTATAATAGAAAAACATTAAAATAGTATGTTATACACGTATTATTAATTTCTCTAAATATCAAAAATATGTAGTTACTTTACTGTCCTAGATTGGAAAATGAATTTGAGAACCATGTATCAATTTATTTAAAGGACACAGGTTTTTACAAATATCCACCAAATACACATTTTAGTAGGAAATATTTGTTAGAATATGAGTTTACTTCATCTTTATTATTCTAAGAAAAAATACCTATTTTTTTCTTTTATCTTGAACATTCTTTAAATCACTTTGGCCCAACAAAACTGGCATGTTTCACAATAACAAAGAAGTGCCCTATGCCCTGCCCCTATATAGTCAGACAATTTTAGAAAGAATTTTAATGAACTATTTTTAATAAAGTTGGTTATTTTTGTTACAACTTTAAGTTATACAAAAATCCTCATTAATATTTCTTAGTGTGATTGTGAAGTAGGCAATATGTTTAAATTACAGAAAAGGCCACATTTTAAACTAGTGCTTGTACATCTATGTTTCATCCTACTACCTAAATTGCTGTCAGTGAAGAATAAAATATACTTCTTCACATTATATAATTCTTATTTTAAAAATTCATCAATAATGTTTTGACAGCATGTTTGAAGAATAACAAGTTTCAACAATATGTCATACATGTCATAAAATGTGTGTCTTTAGCTACATCAGTTGCCTCATCTACTTACAATGCAAAATAGAAAGATTTTAGTTAATTAATTGATTATAAAGCTCTTTATACAGATGGGTAATTCTCCTTACTATCATATTATCTATAAGTGGAATCATTTGAAACTACTTTGCATATGAATTGTCAAGCATTGTTTTGCCCACTTTAATAGCTACAGGTAGCACCGATGTTACCCTATTGAAAGAGACTTTTTACACTAAATCATTCTATAAAGAACCATATAAAAGGAGTTTCTTGATGTCACAGATTTCTTTTTGGAAAAAGACTTTTTTCATTTGTTTTTCTTATTAAAATTATCAAATTTTCTTTGGAAAAATTTTCTTGCTTTGCAGGTCTATTTTTCATATGCACTTTTAAATTATCATTTCCATTTACTAGCTTTCAAAGAATGTGCAACTAAAGCATTGATATATAGGAAATACATTTCTTCTCAATTAATCCACCAACCAGCATGTATTGAGCACCACCTATTGCCAGGCCCATTGTAGGTGGTGGAATTACAAATGCAATCCCTTCTGGCAAAGTATTTATTCTCTATCAGGGGAAGGAGGAGAGAGATGACAGTAAGCACATATGTGTTGTGTGCTGTCTTTCCCATGTAAGCTTTGTGTGTCCATATGCATCTCTCTAGATGTGACTCAAAGGGAGGTAAGAATAAATATCTCTAGAGTCTCTTCCCTCAACCTTTTCTCTAAGAGACACTTTGATTCCTGCCAGGAAGGAAAGTAAGAGACTGGTGCCAGAGGTTGGCCAATCTGTTCTCCGCAGATACAGGGGGACTATACTAGAATTATATATGAATTTTCCCTAAACATTATTAGTTTAGAGGAAATAATTTAAGCTGTGCTCCTGATCACTATCCCTTAACAGTAAAGATATACCTCAAACTATATGTCTTCTGTACCTTCCCACAAAATGCCAGGTCTACAATGAACACAGACAGTAAATAGCAACTAAACCCATTTATCCAAGTGGACAGTAAAATGAAAATAAGAAAGGGTATACATATGAGAGTATAGCAGATAGGTCTTTTGTTGAAAGTGAAATAATTCTGTTAAACCAAAAGAGTCTTAAATCTCAACCAAAGCATAATTTCCTGAAGTCTCTAGTGTAATAACCAAGTATTTATTAAGTTATTATTCTAGCTCCACTCATGGTTTGCCCCCTCAAAGTACAACTTACAAATTACTAAATTGGCCTAATATAAGATATATTCCAAGAGAAGACAAATATGTGTGTGCATTTATTTACACGCTTATATTGAAATATAACCGTATTTTTTTCTTTCAAAGCTATAACTGGTACACGTTTTTAAATAGTCCCACAAATTACATATTGGAATAAATATAGGACTACCAATATCGGCAATACTATAAGAGATCTTTGAAAGAAAATAAAAAGATCTACCTATATGAAAGTGTCTATGCATATGTAAATATTGTTTACAGCCCCTTTTTGCAGTGCTGTCTATATAAACCAATATGATAATTTGTGAAGCTATTTAAATGAACACACCATTTGTTTTTTACATTAAAGACAGCCTTAGAAAAGGAGGCTGGGCAATGAGAGAGATTCCCTAGGGTATCTCTCTCAGGGGGAAATCCCTGCAACCATCCCATCCCTCCCACTTGCAAAACTGTGGGAATGACCCTGGACATTCTTCCCCCACTACCACTGAGCCTTGAGAGTCATAGGGAGGACTTGCAAAGTAATTAATATACTTGTTTTTCAGGGCCCCATCCCAGCTTGTGCAGGTTTGCCCCAAAGAGGAAATACTGACAATTTGTCACATTTTCAAAGATGTATCCCAAGCCCCAAAGCTCCTGCTGTGATTTCTGCAGACAACGACACATATGTCAGATGGCTAAGTGAGTGCTGATTCCTGGGTTCTGCTGCCATTCTGATCAATGCAAAAAAAAAAAAGAAATAGTAAAAGACATACACAGCAGCAGCAGCAAACAGTTATCTGCATTCATTATTTTGAACTGAATTTTGTATTTCTCCTGTTATGTGGACATCAAATAAGAGTAGTTTCTGTCTGGGGCTCAGTGCCTTTTTGGCCCAAATCACGGGTGTCATTTTCATACGATGTTTTCCGTTCTGCATTTCTCTAACATATCATCTTGCAGTTTATACCAAGTTACTTTCAGGGGAGATAATCTGCCTCGGTGACCTTTAGAATTCATCAGCGTTGTTTTCACTTTGGCCAGTAGGTACATACTATTTGCTATGACTGGATGTTAGCATAAGACTAAGAGGCAAAGTGGCTTAATGGAAAGTGAGTTGGCCTCAGAGTCAGGAAGACCTGGGTTCAAGTTTTGTCCTGACAGTGACTACTCTGTGAGCTAGAAAAGTCAGTAATTTTCAGGGTCCCAAGATTTACAGAGGAATTTCTTCATTAGGAATTGAACCCAGGTAAGGGCTAGTGTAAGCAATTACATTTAAGGGCTTGACTAAATACGTGAGAATTCTAAAATAATCTTGTGGTTGCTGATTTAAAATATTATAGCTCAAGTCAAAATGACTTTTAATAGTTTTTATTTACAAAAAGGGTGGAAAGAGTAAAAGTAGAGACATGTAAAAAGAGGATAGAGAAGATTCTACCTTATCACACTAAATATTGCTCTGGTGCTTGGCTCAGCCTTGTTGGGCTTATTAACCCTCCACCAGAGGACCTAGAGTTACACCCACATGGCCTCCTCCAAGACGGGAAGGCCTCTCTGTAACTAATCTGTCTCCAGACACCAGGAAAGAAGGCCAGCTATTCATTCACCCAAGATGCAGTCCAAGTCCCAAGTTACCTCAGAGGCAGGTCACCAGTAGAAGACTACTATCACAGATGACCTCAGAAGACTTCTTGCAGAAGACTCTCTCCAGGTGAAGAAGTTCAGGGCTTTTATAGTGACTTCTTGTCCCTTCCCCTCTTCACAGGGGCCAATCACAGATCCCAAATTGCCTAGCACTGCCCAGAGCCAGCAGTGTCTGTGGGATCCACTTCCCACCTCTGAAGGTGTCAGCTCTTATCATAGGCCTCTGAAAGTGTCAGTTTTTTATTATAGGATTCACAAGTTTCTGACTGATTGAGTTATCACCCACTTTAGCAAATGACTTGTGAATACTCTTACTTAGTATTAAGTAGGGGTGCTTTGAGTTCTAGAGTTATCACTCATTTTAGCAAGTGACTATTGAGTTCTACTTCTTCAAATAAGTGACTTGTGAATTCTCTTACTTGATGGCTAACAAAGTGTTAACTCAAAACAGACAAAAGAGAATAAAGAATTCCCTTTTACACTTGGGGTTAAGTGACTTGCCCAGGGTCACACAGCTAGGCCATATCTGAGACCATATTTGAACTCAGGGCCTCCTGTTTCTACTATCCACTCCCCAGCCACTGAGCCCCCTAGCTACCTTTGTCCCCAATTTTTACTCTACTCATATTTTATTTGACTATATTTATTTTCATGTTTTCTTTGCCATTATATTATCAGCTCTTTGAGAGCAGAGACTATTTTTTGCCTTTCTTTGTACACCTAGCACTTAGTATAGTGCTTGGCAGGTAGTAGGTGCTTATAAATGACAACTGATTTACAAGGTGCTGACAGTGAATTTAGATAAGAAGGGATCCTTGTTCCATGTAGTTTAGTATATTAGTTGAGGAGGGTATGTGTGGGTATTATGTATATGCATATATAAAAACTAATAAAATAGCACATTATAAATATATATATTCATACACAATACACTCATACATATCAGTCAAAATGGGGTTCAAAAGAAGGAAGATTATTCCTGACCATGGAGATTAGGAAAATTTTCTTGGATGTCTTTTGAGCTGATATACATTTAAATTGATATGTAGAAATTAGGGGATGATGATGATGATTTTAATAACAATAATTCACTTTATAGAACACTATAAAAATCTTCGTCACAAGCCTTCATTTCTAAATATTTCTTTTCCTAGACCCTACTGAAAGAGTTTTATCTTATAACAAAGAACAAGAAAAGGAAGACAAAAAAACAGTTCATTGAAACTAACACATCAACATATCTTTAAGTATACTATGCACTATTCTATACTGATAGTTTCTCTCATATTTGCAAAGAATAGAGGAAAGTGTGTTTTCTTTTCTTTTAGGAGATCCAAGCCTGATCACTGATAATTGAACATAATTCAATTTCATAGTTTTTCTTCTTATTTTTCTTTCTGTTTAAAATGTTGTAGTCATTGTGCATAGTTTTTTTGATTGTGCTTTTTTTACTCTAGTGGTTTATATAAGTTTGTATCTTTTATATTCATTTTTTTACCATGTAGTATTATTTCATTTCATTTGTGTACCATAATTTGTTTAGCCATTATCCAAACAATGGATATTCACAGTGTTTTTTGGTACTTTGCCAGCAGGTATATGGAGTGCTTCAGGAGTACCAACACCATTGGCACAAGGGCTTGTTTCCTCCTTTGGTGTCTACATGTCACTCACTTCTCACCCGTAGCTTCAAGAAGCTACAGCATGCCAAGTGGCCACCCCAATAAAAACATCTCACAGGACCTAAGCCAAATTTAGGGTAACAGAGAGGTCTCAAACCTTTAAGTAAATTAAGGAGGATGTCTACCTCAAGCATGTGCTGCAGAGTGCTCAGAGCTTGGCCAGACATTAAAGATGTCCAAGTCATCCATTGAATCCTGGGCCATCATCAGTCGTCCTGACTTTTGTCTTGACCCTGGACTTTGATGACTCTGGAAGAGAGAGTGAAGCTGACAGCTCTGTATAATTCTGTCTCTCTTAAATCCAATTCAGCCACAAGCCATGCCATTAGGCCTTTTTGAAAAGGATGAACAAAAATGAACAACTACTACAAAAAGTACTACTATAAATATTTTGGTGTATATGGGATCTTTCTTCCTATTTTTGATGTCCATGTGATGTATGCCTAACAGAGGGATCTCTGAGTCAAGAGGTATGGATGTTTTAAGTCACTTTCTTAGTGTAATTGCCAAGTACAGAATCTAGAATTGTTATACCACTTCACAGCTCCACCAGTAGCAGTATATTATTAGTGTGTCTATGTGTCCACAATGGCTTCAAAATTGATTTTTTCCATCTTGCGTCAATCTTTGCCAATTTGCTGAGTTAAATCTCAGACCTGCTTTGATTTGCTTTTTCCTTATAATAGTAAGTAATTTTGAATACTTTCATTTGGTTGTTTATAGTTTCTAATTTTTTATAACTCTTTGTTCATATCCTTTGAGCACATATCAATGTGCTCAATGTGTGGACAGCCATTTAATTTTATATATTTGTGCTAGTTCTCTATATATCTTGGATACCAAGTCCTTATCAGAGATATTTGGAATAGTGTTTAAATTACTTTACCAATGTAACACAACTAATAAGTGTCTAAGGCAAGACTTAAATTGGGTCTTTCTGACTTAAAACCATTATACTATGTTACCTTTATTTTATATATCATGCTGATATTCTCTCAATAAAATATAAACTCCTTAAAAGTTAAAAAATGTTTTTTCTCTATCTTTGAACCCTTAGTTTCTAGCACAGTCATTGTCACATAGTAGGGGCTGAAATAAGCACTTGCTGAATTGAATCAGGCATCAGAAAACAAAAGGCCCCTTGTTTGCAGAACATTGTTAGGAGAGAGAAACTTTAGACAAGGTATAATATCTGCCCTAATGGAGTTTATAACTGATTGGAGGATAAGATAAAAACATAGAAAATTATAAAATATGGTATTACACTATAAATGAATTAGTCATAAAAACAAATTGCTACATATGTCCCAAGAAGGAAAGTCATTCCTGCCTGGGGTAATCATGGGCGACTTCATAGAGGGAATAGAATTTGAATTGGGTTTTGAAAGATGAATAATGCATCAATAGTTTTTACAATCCCTTGATGACCTTAGGCTGCCCAGACTCCATCTGGGACTGCTGGGCAGGAAGAACAACATGACTGTTCATTCTACTTGGATGAGCTGGCAGTTACCAATGAGACAGAGGATCACTAAGCCTTATCATATATCCTGTCGCTGATTTTTTAAAAAGTCTTTTGAACTTTACCATCTGCCCTGCCACTATGACTTCTCTATCTCTATGGACTGTCATCTGGTCCAATGGTGTACTTAGGGTCCTAGAACTTTACTCTCTACCTTGCTATTGGACCCTTAGGCCTTTCCATACTCCCTATAGTAGAACATATGTTGTTTCCAGCAATTAGAGGGTGAGCTCCTTGAGATCAGGGACTGTCTCATTTTTTTTCTTGTAATTCCAGCACTTCCCAGAGTGCTAGACACATAATAAGTCATCAACAAATGCTTTTTCATTCATTAAATATGTATAAAAAGGGAGAGATGGCATTCTAGGCATATGAGAATATAGGATGTGTTTGGGGACAGAGTAAATACAATGTGACTACTATATAGAATACATAAAAAAGGAGAAAAATATGATATGAGGCCAGAAAGGTAGGGAATCATCAGACTGTAAAGTGCCTCAAATATGAGACTATAGAGTTTGAAATGTACTCAGCAGGCAATAAAGAACCACGGAAAACTCTTAAAAGATTTGACATGGTTAGACCTATGAAAGGAATATTATTCTGGCAATGACTTACATAAAGGGTATTGGAAAGCAAGGAGTGTGAGGTAAGGAGGTCACAAAACCTGTCAGGAGGCTACTGTAATAGTTAAGTACGGTAAGAATGAGGGCCATTCTAAGGTGGTGACCTTAGCAATACAGGGGTCAGGATAAATATAATAGGTTTTGTTAAGGGAGAAAGTTGGAATTGACAGAATCTAATTGGAGGTTAGACAGAAAGAAGAAGGAAAAGGTAATTCTCACTCCCACATTACAACCATTGAAAACCAGTTTGTACCACCACTACCACCACCACCAACAACAACAAATTGCCTAGTCAGAAGGAGGAGATGTTTTGGGCAGAAAGAATGAATTTGTTTTTGAAACATTGAATTTGAGATAACAGGGAGTTAGCCAAGGCCAGTGGTGTTAGACACAATTCAAGGTGCTGGTTTAAAGCTCAGAAGAGAGGTTAAGAACATAGGTTTAAATTTGGTATCCCTCTGAATATAGATAGTTGTTAACAGGCATGGAGAACAAGCTTGGTTAGGGCTAGGCATCAGGGTTAAACATAAAGTTCTCCATCCATATCCAATAAGGCAGGCATTTAAGTTAGTTTTGCATTGATTTCAGGGCTGGTGGACAGACCTTGGTGAGAATTTCAGTGTGGCGCATGAGAGAGTGGGGAAAATGCAAAGCAGATATGGTTCTGAGAAAATTACATCAGCCCAGTTAATGTGGCCCATGGTTTTCCCTTTCTGTCTTCCTTAGTGCTGTTACATGTGACCCTGGCTGCTTTATCTATGGGAAGAAGAGCCAGTCAGTCAGGAGCTAATGTGGTATATCTGTATTTCCTGGGGTTCTTGTACAGATTGTGGTTGAGTCCAATACTGCTTGAGAACAGTATACACTCAAAAGGGAGGCTCAGGAATGATAACGTAGCCTGAATATTTAGTCTCAGACTCATGTATCTTATATTTTACCACTTAGCTCAATCCCCATTACTAGGAAAATTACTTAGGGTTGTAACAGACCTTAAAAGTGGGATAGAATGAGATGACTAAAAAAGAGAATAGTGAATGAGATTGTCAGCCAAGAAAAAATATAGTGAGAAAAGAATACGATGGGATCTGTGGCAGACCCTTAGAGAGCAACTACATTAAAGAAGGAGAAAGAGGATGAGGAACTATTGAAAGGAGACACATGAAGAACTGTTAACAGAGTTTAGTAAGATGACTAGGAGAATATGGCATATCTTAACCAAGGGAAGATGGTATCTAATAGAGTTGGACATACACATATAAAAAGGTGAAGGGGGAAAAAACTAATAAGAGATCATTGGTGACCTCTGAAAGAGCAGTTTCAAAAGGGCAGATGCCCAATTGCAAAAGCTAAAAGACTTGGTATTGGGGAAGAAGAAATAGATGTGTACAACTTTTTCAAATTTAGCAATGTAGGAGGAGATGGTTTGATAAGTGGATGTCATAGGAGGGTCATGGAAAGCCTTTTTTAAGTATTAGAAGGTTTGAGCATACCTTTGGGTAAATGGGAGGAAGACAATGATGCAGAGAAATTGAAGAATGAGACAAGAGGAATCACTGATTACTGGAGGAAAATCAGAGGAGACAGGCAGTGGGGAGTAGAAGTAAAATCAAGGGTATAGCTAGAAGAATGATCTTTATGGGATGAGAAATAAGGGAGAGAGAGAGGGAGGTTACTGATGAAAAGTCACAAGGTGAGGAGGAAAGAACCTGTGGATATTCATGTCAAAGTCCGACCTTAGGATCATACATCCTAAGAGTGTGGTAGGCAACAGAAGATAAGGACAGTTTGGGAGCAGTGACTTGATAGATGTACGGAAGATGCATTACTGAAAAGAAGCAAGTGCTTAGTTGAGGTTATATGATATGAATTTATAGTGAATGAAATCACATTGATTTTGTGACTTGGGTTTAAGTCCCATTTCTCTTATTGCTTGCTGTGTGACCCTAAGCAAGTCATTTTACTTAAATCTCAGTTTTCTCATCCATAAAATAGGACCATCCAGTAATACCACTACAAGGTTTGTATCCCAAAGAGATAAAAAATGGGGAAAGTTCTACTTACACAAAAGATTTATAGCTATTCTTTTTATGGTGGAAAAGAATTAGAAATCAAAGGGATATCCATCAATCAGGAAGTGACTGAACAAATTGTGGTATATGATGGTTATGGAATACTATTGTTCTATAAGGAATAATGAACAGGATGATTTCAGAAAGAATTGGAAAGACCTACATAAACCGATGCAGAGTGAAATAAGCAGAACCAAGAAAACATTGAACACAGTAGCAGCAATATTGTAGAATGATCAACAGTGATAGACTTAGCTACTCTTAGCAATAAGTGAACCAGGATAATTTTGAGGGATTTATGACAAAGAATGTTATCTACCTCCAGAGAAAGAACTGTTGGAATCTTAATGCAGATGAAAACATACAATTTTTCAATTATTTATTTGGGCTTATGTTTTAGGGTTTTGGTTTTATAAGACGACTCATTCACAAAAATGAACAATATGGAAAAATAAAGAAAATTTAAAGAAAATTTAAAAAAATATAAAATGGGATGAATAGCATCTGTCCTAGAGCTACCTTCCTAGGTTGTTTAAAACTCCATTTTGGAAATATATGCTCTGGGGAACTTTGTGTTGTGAAAGAGACCATTGAAAAAGGGTTTTTGTTGTTGTTTTTTAAAAAATGAAACACAAGATTACAAAAGTAGTGTTTATCCAGAGAGAAACAAAAAGATAGTAGCTATATTGTGAGTGTTCTGCATTCTCATGCCAAGAGAAACAATGTCTTCTGGGACATGTAGTTCCTGAAGGGATTATAGGATTCATGGCCATAGAAACAATAAACATTGCCTTTTAGTTGAAATGAGATAGTAACAATAACAATAATCACTAGCATTTACGTAGAATTTTAAAAGTACAAAAATACTTTACAAATATCTCATTTTATGTTCACAACAATTCTTGGAGGTGGGTGCTCCTATTTACAGATGAGAAGACTGAGGTATATAGAGGTTAAGTGACTGTCCCAGAGTCACATAGCTATCAAGTGTCTGAGTCAGGCTTTGAACTCAGGTTTTTATAACTCCAGACCCAGCTCTCTAGCTATTGCACTGCTAGTTCTCCTCCTATAATACTATGTTGTTCATACAATTTCATCTTAGCAAAAGATATTTTACTAATAAAAAAGGGGAAAATGTCATATATCACATTAAGAAAGGTAAATTTTAATAGACAGTAGCTACAGCTTATTTTAAGATGGATTGCTGATTATCTTTTTCTCTTCCAAAAGCACTGCATGGGAAGAGCTGATGACTCTTTTTTGCTCTTTCCTTCCTAGCACTTTGAAAAGCAGTCTATATAATAAAATAAGAGAAGTTAGGTGTCACAGTGGATAGAGTGCTGAGCCTAGAATCAGGAAAACTCATCTTCTTGGGTTCAAATATGACTTCAGACACTAGCTGTGTGACCTTGGTCAAGTCACTTAACCCTGTTTGCCTTAGTTTCCTTATCTTTAAAAATGAACTGGAGAAAGAAATGCCAAAGCATTCTAAAATCTTTGCCAAGAAAACTCCAAAATGGATCATGACGAATTGGACATGACTGGAAAATGACTAAATAGCAGCAACATAAATATAAATAATCCCACCTAACTGCTCAGGGAAAATTACAGAAGGACAGGGTGCAAGACATTTGTTCACTTAAACATGGCAGGCAGGTGAAAGTTGGGGAAAAGAAGATATAAACTGTGTCACCATGAATCAGCAAGGAACTAGGAAGAGAGTACTGCCCATAAAATGCAAGTGGAGATCATTCTTTTAATCCTTAATCTATGAGAGACTTTGTCATGAGAAGAGCCATGAAAGAAGGCTTCAGAAAGAAAGCTATCTAGGTCTGGATCTTCATTTTTGAGTTGATGGTGCTCTTTGAAAAGACATCCAATTCCTCTTCCTAGAGAGAGACAAGAGAGGACTTCTTGGGGAGATAGTCTAAGAAAAGGGAAGCTCATCCACCAAGAATAGAGCATCATTGCCATTTGCTAAAGGATGAGAATTTCAGGGAGAGAAGCTGCCAATTATAGATAGGGGGAGTAAAGACAGAAATATCTTCTGAGAACAGCTGGGAATGAAGAGCCAGGAAGGGAGACACCAGATAGGATGGACAAACTTTTAAGGACTCTTCCTGGAGCCCTACCCAAGACTATTGCTAAGTGATGGACTCTAAAATAAAGATTACTTGGTGGCTATGATTGCTTTACTTTGGATACGAATATCAACTTTATTAACTGGTAAGTAAAATTGTTCATAGTTTGAGCCTTGTGAGCCTGTTGTGCTTGCAAAGGGATTGGTGACTATAGCTTACAAAGGTGTACATCTGAAGTTTCCAGCTCACTTGGGTGGGAGAAATGAGCCTCCAGAATGGACTTGTCCCTTTATATCAGAAGAAAGCTTCTGACCTAAAGGTTAAACTAAAGTTTTTCCCCTACCACTTTTAGCGTTAAGCCTCTGAAGTCTTGATAAGAGCAGTTTACAAGGCATAAACTCCAGTAATCAGTGTGAGTAAGGTATTCAACTAAAGACAGTTCATACCCTTTTCAACTTCTTTTATAGATCCTCCAGAAATTCAAGACTAATGCCAGGAGAAAATGATGCAGAACCATAACATCTTATATTTCCTCGCTCAGATTTGATAAGATAATAATAATAGCCAACACTTACTTAGTGGACTATCTTTTAAAAAGCACTTTTCATGTAACTCTATGAAGGAGGCTGTGCAGGTATTATCATTACTATTATAGAGATGAAAAATCTGAGGTTCAGAGAAATTTTGCCCAAGGTCACACAGCTAGTATCAGATTTGTAATTCAAATCCTGGTCTTTTCATTTAAAATGCTTCCATTTTACCATGGAGAAGGAGAAATTCATGAGTGAGTATGATATCAGCTTTAATCTTATTTTCCATTTTTAAAAGTCTGTTTTGTGGCCTGCTCTTGCCTTTTTTTTCTTTCCAAGGAGGAAACAGTTTATACTTGCCAAAGAAAGAATATCCCAAGGACCAAATATAGGTCACAGGTTATTTAGGAACTATTCCTGCTATTCATAGTTTCATCAAAACTGGCTTAATACTTAATAGAAAAACTTCTCAAGCGACCTTTAGTACAGAAGTTATTAAAAATAAACTCCAATCTCAAAGAATCACCACAGGGAAAAAAAGTTGAACCAGAACTCTGCATAATAAAGATTTATAACAAATTAGGAAAAATGTAGTGACATATTTTTTTCTGTACTCTATTAACTTTTTTTCCTAAAGCCTCAGTTTTTGTATTACCTTAAAGCATGACCTGAAATCAGAGAATCCTAAAATAACAAGGGTGGGAAAGAAATCAAGACCAGACATCTGGTATAGCCCTACAAAAATGACTAGGTAGGTATTTCCTGAACCAAGCTGCCAATTTCATAGTTACAGCAGTAATAATGAGGACAGAAATAATAGTGAAAATGATGACAATGACAAAATAACAGTTGATCTGCTCAAAAACAGACACATGGACCAGAATTATAAAAACACAACTAGTCATTCCTAACAGATGATCATCATAAACAAACAAACCTTAAACCAAAGAAAGTCCCATCCATCACAACTCAGTTCACTTTTGAATATGGGTCATTGGGAGGGATGAGAGAGTGAAGCCAAATTACATGAGATTAGGCATTCAGGGAATCTGAAAAACCATTCCCTTCCTCCACACCTGTATCTACCCACACCCAGCATTTGTCCTCCATTAAGCCTTCCCTGCAACTTCTAGTCTTCACTGATTTCTCCTATCTGTGAACTGCTATAGCATTTAATATTTATAACACTCGTGACCATCATATCAGGCTGTATCGCCTTGGCTCCTGGTTGTTGCCAGTCTCATGTGCGTATCATGCCTATCCAGCTGGACACTCTTGGAGGCTCAACCCATACATTCATAAAATTTGTAGTTGGAAGGAATCTTAAAGATAATCTGGTCCCAAACTCTCATTTTTCAGGTAAGGACATTTCATATTTCTTTTTTTCCCCCTGCCAGCTACTCTCATGTAGTGAAGGTGTTTAAATGGATGAGTCAAAGGCAACCTTTACTGCTGGGTTTTGCACTAAAGTGCTAATCAAGGTCCTACCCACTTACAATAATTATTGATAACTTCAATTCTTTTCTGTTTGAGAATGGTCATAGTCAGACAGTTAATCAACAATCATTAAGAAGGCTCTTACTAAGGGCCAGACACTGCTAAACTCTGAGGCTAAAAAGGAGAGTAAAAAAAACATGGTAAAGTAAAAAAGCTTCCTTAGAGTTCACATTCTAATAAAGGAAAAAATGTAAACTAGATGCATGCAAGATTAAAATATATAAAGAATAGATGGGGGAACTAGGTGGCTCAGTGGCTAGAGAGCCAGGTTTGGAGATGGGAGGACTTGGATTCAAATCTGATCTTAAACACTTTCCAGCTGTGTGTCCCTGGGAAAGTCACTTAACCCCAGTTGCCTAGCCTTTATTGCTCTTCTGCCTTGGAATCAATATTTGGGATTGATTCTAAGATAGGGGTAAGAGTTAAAAAAAAAAAAGAATAGATGGAAAGTAATTTCAGTGGGAGACACTGGGTTTGGGAGTGAGGTGAGGAAAGGCCTCTTGTCAAAAGTGAGATTTTTATGGAATCTTGAAGGATGTCAAGGAAGACACAAAAAAGACAGTCTCTGATTTTATAGTGGTGGTGCCCGTATGTGATAGCTTTATTCACTGAAATCATGTAGTAAATTAAGAGAAATGTCCTTAAAGTTGCCTTCTCCTTCCTTTAAAAGGTCCTGCTACCCCAAGAAACTGGCTTGAGGCTTTGGCCTTGCTTCCTCTGACCTTTTCCATTTTAGGTGCAGGAAGTGGAGTTGCCGACCTAGAAGCTTGAACCATGGAGACATTGGGGTCCATGGTTCTAGGTCTGATATTGTTGCCAGGCCATCAGGGAAGCACTGAGAAGCTAGAGTCCAGGTATGAAAAGCCAAATAGGGTTTTGCACTTGGAGCTTGGTTGGACTAATGCTTTGTATAAATTGTATTAAACTGTGAACTTACTCCCTCTGTTCTCTCCAGAGACAAAAGTAGTATATGGAGGGTTATATTCTCCATGTGTTGGAGAGAAATTTTCATCTGCTTGTTCTCTTTTATATTCTTAAAGTAAATATTCCTTTGTAAAAACTAATTTTATTGTTAAGAGGTTAAATGTTACAGAATTTCCATTTAACTCCCAAAATGGAGTGGGGGGGGGGGAGTGCAAAACTGAGAACTCCCATCAAAATCACTAAAGGTACCAGATAACTCTCAGGGAGTAGGTAGAAATGTAATACAGCTGCCTGGGAGGTAGGGGTAGAGTATATATAGATGTGTATATATATGCATATCTATTTATATCTATTTATCTACCTCTATATCTATATCTATCTACCTCTATATCTACCTCTGTAGCTACCTCTGTATCTACCTCCATATCTACCTCTGTATTTACCTCCCTATCTACCTCTATATCTACCTCTGTATCTACCTCCATGTCTACCTCTATATCTACCTTAACCTCTATATCTATAACTATCTATCTACCTCTATATCTACCTCTGTATCTACCTCAACCTCTATATCTATAACTATCTATCTACCTCCATATCTACCTCTATAACTACCTTAACCTCTATATCTATAACTATCTATCTACCTCTGTATCTACCTCAACCTCTATATCTATAACTATCTATCTACCTCTGTATCTACCTCCATATCTACCTCTATATCTACCTCTACCACTCTATCTATATCTATATCTACATCTTCCCAGAAAAGTGGGGATTATGGCTTCCATCTTCTAGGAGATGGGCAATCTGATAAAGCCTATAGATCCTTTCTCTGAATCATGTTTTTAATGCATAGAATAACATACATACAATTACAAAGAAAACCAAAGGTTAGTAAAAATGAAGAGGCGATTCCTTGCCCCCCTCCTAAATTCATGTACCCCAGAGAGATTTGTATGCCCCAGGTTAAGAACCCTTGACTAGTCTAGGAAGTTGGGACAGTCACATTTACTAGGAGGGTATGTAGGATCTTCTTGAGCAGAGCAGGAGTGTGTAGTTAGAGCCTTCACCTTCTTTTCCTAGATGCCTTGTAACATTGGACAGAATAGAGTGACTGAAAATCTTTTTGTGTGCATCCACCTATAAAGTCGACATCATGACCCCTTTCCCTTTTACAGGCAAGCTAGGAAGCCTTCATGCATTTGTAAAGTACTTTGAGGCCCCCATTTGGCAAATGGAAAGTGCAGCACCCGCTGTTGTTCTCATTATTCCCCAAGAAGCACGCTCACTTCAGGTCATTCTCTGTCTCCACACATTCGCCATTTCCCCCTGATATTATTGGCTTAAGTACACTTCAAAAATAATTCCTCTGAGGCGGTTATGTTGACATCCTGCTAGTGTTTCAAGAGCTAGCCTTGCTAGCTGTTTGTCCCTTTGTATAAAAACTTGCAATAGCTCTATTAAACATTCTCTGTTCAAACAGGAAAAAAACCCCAACAACAATAGAAATTCACTCCCCCCCAAAGGTGGTAACTCTGTAAGAGTTCACATGCTGCTCCCCCTTCAACTCCCACCCCCATGTCCTCTGGGAAGATTCCACAGGAAAGGGAATATCCACTTAGAAAGGAATTGGATTTTTCCACAGCCCACTGTCACAGTTGTAGCAAGGAAGTGTTTCTATGATGGCAGAACATGCTGTGAAGGATACTCTGTGGGGATTGTAACACCTGCTCTGGTAAGAAACAATCACCAGAAACATCTGCTCCCTGAGGGGCTCCACCTGGAGTCTGGCCTAGATGCCTCCAAAGGTCTTTAAATGCCTCTCTAACTTCTTTGACTTTTGTACCATGTTCCCTTCTTTCTTGAAAATCCAACCCTCCTTTCAGTTCTTCCCACATTGATCCTTGCTTCTTGCTTTGTTGCCAGAGAAACAAGCAGAAAGGGGGCAAAGCTCTTGATGTGAGCCTCTGGCATCTTTCTCTGAGGGAGGTGACATGTAACAGTGTGCAGAAGAACCATTTCAACTTCTGGGGCTTCGTGACCCTCAAAGAACCCAAGACTGGGGGCTTTGTCTCCCCATAAGACAACATGCCTCCCTTTCCCTGAATGGAAAGTGCTCAGGTTAACATCAAAGAATGATTCCCTCCTTGCTGCATGTATGGATTTCTTATGGGTTTCAGTCATTATGCCCATCGTAACCATTTCCCCACTAGGGAAAATGATGTAGAGTGCAGTGATATGCCAGGAACAGATACTTATTAGTATCTAGAATTAGAAATCCTAAAACTGCCCTTGAATTGCAATATATTGTGAGGCTCCCAGATCTCACTCATATCAATTCAACAAATGTCTATTACACATCTCTTCTGTATAAAGCAGCAAACAAAACTCAAGATAAACCCTCACAACCAGTGCCTGTCCTCAAGAAGCTTACATCATACTGGGGAGGGAAGTTGAGAGTTATGAATAAAGAATAAATTTAAATAAATAGGAGGCAATCTGAGAGGAAGAGAGTACTAACAGCTGGAGGGTCAGGAGATGGTACCTGAGTTGAGCTTGAAAGGAACTAGTCTGCCCAAGAATTGGAGGTAAGGAAGGAGAGCATTCTAGGCATGTGTAAAGATCCAGAGATAGGAGAAACAGTGTTGGATTTGGGGAGCAACAGCTAATAAATGAGTTTGTCTAGAATATGAAATGGACAAGAGAGAATAATGAAAGTGAAATAAGTTTGGACCAGATAAGTTAGTGTTAGAATGGAGAAAGTTTTAAGTGTGAGGCTGGAATTTTACCTTTTATCTATAGACAATACAGAAGCAGGATAGCTAGGTTGTTCAGTAGGTAAAGAGCCAAGCCTAGGAGACAGGAGGTCCTGGGTTCAAATTTGTAAACTCAGACACTTCCTACCTGCGTGACCATGGGTGAGTAATTTAACTCCACTTGCCTATCACTTGCCATTCTTCTGCCTCAGGACCAATACTTGGTATTGATTCAAAGACAGAAGGTAAGGGTTTAAAAACATTAAGGAAGTCATTAAAGATGAGAGAGAAGGAGGATAAGAAGTCAAGGCTTATAATGTAGCTGGAGTGCAACTCTTGCTTTGGGCCATTTCCCGGTTGTCTCTAATAAACAATAAAAACAGGAAAGTTAAGGAATTGGTCAGACTTATCCTTTAGTCCATTTTGGTGGCTGTGTGGAAGACAGAGAGGAAAGAGACTAGATGCTGGAAGACCAGGTAGGAGGTTATTGTGATCATCTAAAGCCAATAAATGACGAAGACCTGAATTAGTATTGGAGTCATGTGAGTAGAGAGGAGGGACTGATTGTGAGAGGTAATAGAGATGGAATCAGCTTGCTGGACAAACTGCTCAAATATAGATACAGATTATCTTAGCAAAATAAAAACTCTCAGCCAATATTGATCAGGTTCCTTTTATACGTCCAGCTGGTTTGTTCAATCTTGCCCTGGATTTAAACTTATAGACTTTTTACTAAAGCCTCAGAGGGTGGCAGAAAGTGTAACCAAATCTAGTCTTTTTAAACCCTTACCTCCTATCTTAGAAAATTGATATTATCAGTTCCCAGACAGAAGAATGGTTAAGGACTAGGCAATTGAGATCACATGACTTGCAAAAGTATTTGAGGTCACATTTGAACCCAAGATCCCCAAGTCTGGTTGTCTATCCACTAAGCCACCTAGCTGCCCCTTATAATTAAGTCTTTATCAAAAACAAGATTAAAAATGTTTCCTTCTCTCACCATCTCTAACCAGCTTTCTTCTAGTTTCAACTCAAGCGATACCTCCCACTCAATGCCTTTTTTTTTTAATTCCTTAAGTACTCCTCAGATTTCCTTGTCTTTGTGTGTGTAGATGTTGTATTTCCTCAGTGAGATGTAAGCTGCTTGAAAACAAGAACTTGAAAACAAGAACTGATTTATCTTTTTGGGGGAGTGGGGGGAAAGGAGTGCCTAGCACTGAACTTTGTGCTTAGTGTTCTTTCTCTGCTGTATTCATCAATATCTCATATTTCCCAAGGTGAAGTCCTTAGCACTTAATAAATGTTTGGTGAGTCCAGCTTCAGACACTCTACTATCTCTATGACCATGGGCAAGTTACTTAACTCTGTCACAATTTCCTCATCTATAAAATGAGCTGAAGAAGGAAATGATGAACTACTCCAATATCTTGGCTAAGAAAATGCCAAATGAGATTATGAGGAATCAGACACAACTGAAACACCTGAACTCTTGAGTGAATGAATGCACTATTCTTCAAGATCGGAATCCATACTTCTCATTTCCTTTGATTCTTCTGCACAGTACGTGTGTGTGTGTGTGTGTGTGTGTGTGTGTGTGTGTGTGTGACCCACAATGGTGGATGTGGGTAGGAGTTGGAGACCCCATTGGCTGACTGAGAAAAAGACCAATTCCCAGCTGACAAGGTTGGAGAGAGGCTACTGGTGGCAAAAAGCATGGAATCTCAAAACTCTTTTTTGGTCCTAGTCCAGGCACTGTTGAGAGAGCCCAGTGTTTGCTCTCTTAGAGATGAGGTCAGCTGAGAGGGAATAAGGGATTTTTCCAGACCTGGGCCCAGTAGCTGGGTGTCAGCAGCTCCCCACAGGGCTGTCCAGCCATAACAAGGTGAATCCTGAAAGTTATTAGTCAACGATTAGAGCAGCCAGACAGGAAAGACAGATAATGAAGTAGGGATTTGAAATATGCAGCCTTGGCTGTAGGCACTTTGCCTCATAATGCTGTCAATGGATGTTAGAAACACTCTAAATTAACTGAGTGAACTCGTGTCCTTTGGAAGAATTCTATTCTGGGCGTCTTGCTGGGGTTGGTGGGGATTGCCTTTGAAACAGAAGTAATCTTCTCACTTTTAGCATTCATGGCTGTGCCCACCAGACAAGTCTGAATAAGAATAAACCTTTTGTGCTTTGGGGTGCTTCCAAAAACAGCTAGGCTGCATGGATGGCAGTGGGGGGAGGAGGGTGGGGAGCAAAAACTCTTGCCATGGCTTATTTCAGATGTGAAGCAAAACTTATAATCGGCAACTCTTCTAACTCTGAAACAGCTGAATAAACCTCATGTCTGAAATTTAAATAATATTCTATTCTCCTGGGACCTAGTTTTTCTTTGGTCCCAAGCAAAGAAGAACTAGGAGGTCTCTTTCTAGTCTTCTGTAGATGTTTGTTCCTATTAGGAAACCATATATATATTTCAGTTCTCCCATTCACAGCATTCCATAACAGCTGCTGTTAGAAAGCAGGAAAATCTGGTTAATACAATATTCTGGTTAAAAGAGAGTTGTCATATATGGATTAGCAATTTAAAATATATTAATCATTAAAAACAATAGTCAATTCTTTCCTTCATGATTTTGGAGATGATTTAAGATCTTGTACATCTATCCTTTAGACTTTACCTTGCATAGTCAGCTTGGGGACCTTGCCTTCAATTCACAGAATTTTCATCTTTCATTATTTTAAAAATACTCTCTTTCTATATAAAGAGTTAGACTAGATCTCTGTTCAGAGATGCACAATATCCAGACTTCTAATTATTTTCCTTTTTTACTTTGCCCCTTTATCTAGATGCTCAGTTCTCATACACACTTTCCTTTTCCCTTTTTGCATCTGTTTCCATACATTCCATTCAGTACATTTTTCTAGAGTTTATTTACACAGAGAAAGGCATAAGCAAATGTATAAATAGTACAGGGTTTAATAAAATGCTTGAAGAAGCTTAAAACCATACTAAGATTTTTGGGACACCCTAGACAACAATATAAGGTAGTTACAAATGAGATAAGAAATAATAAAACAGGGCAGGATAAGAACAAATAAGAGAATTATATGAAGTCTTAGACAGAGTGATACATAAGTTTTCTTTTTCATTTAATTTTAATTTTATTTTTTCTGAATTACATGTAAACAAAAAATTTTAATTTTTTTTTAAATGTTGCATTCCAAATTCTCTCTCCTCCCTCTCCTCCCCCTCCTTGAGAAGGCAAGCAATTTGATATAGAATATACATTTGTGGTCATGTAAAACATTTCCATATTAGCCACATTGCAAAAGAAATCATAGACTTAAATAACAAGAATGATAAAGTTTTTTTTTTTTTAAGTGTGCTTCAGTCTGCACCCATACATCAATAGTTCTTTCTCTGGAGGAGAATGGTATTTTTCATCCTAATTCCTTTAGAATTATTTTGGATTATTATATTGCTGAGAATGTCTAACTCATTCACAGATGATTATCATATAACATTGTATTACTGTGTACAATGTTCTCCTGGTTTTGCTCATTGCATTTTGCATCAGTTCATAGAAGTCATTCTAGGTTTTTCTGAAAGCATCTTACCCTTCATTTCTTATAGTACCATAGTATTGTCACAATCATATATCACAACTCGTTCAGCCATTCTTCAGTTAATGGGGATCTCCACAGTTTCTAATTCTTTGCTACCACAAAAAGAGGTGCTATGAATATTTTTGTACATATGGATTCTTTTTCTTGTATCTCTTTGCAGTACAGATTTAATAGTGTTATTGCTGGGTCAAAGGGTATGCACAGTTTTATATAGCCTTTTGGCTATATAGTTCTAAATTGTTCCCCAGAACTGATGGATCAGTGCATTAGTATTCCAATTTTCTCATATCCCTCCAACATTTATCATTTTCCTTTTCTATCATATTAACCAATGATAGGTACCTCAGAGTTGTTTTAATTTGCAATTCTCTAGTCAGTAGTAATTTTTATATGATCTCTGAACCATTCAGAAAATCATCTGATGGCATAAAAATGTTTATTATGTGGCAACCCTATTCCTACCCACTCCCCCTTTTTTTTGCTAGACTTGTAATTTTATCAGTATAGGAAACTATTCATTTGAAAGCTCCCTTCACTAATACCAATGTCAACTTGAGACTATCTGATTACAAGGCCAGCTCTCTATTCATTATGAGACGTTGCTTCTCTACCTATATAACTTCCTCCTATTTAGCTAATTTTCCTGTTTTCTTTCCCAAGGGTAACAACAAACAAATATGTTTTTCTCTCTTCCAGTCCCCCCGCTCCATGGGGTAAAAAATGTAAAACCTTTGTAAAAAATAAACAGTTCAGTAAAATAAGCTCCAGCATTGGCCATGTCCAAAAATACATATGCCTCATTCTCAATCCATTACCTCTGAAGGAAATGGGTAACACGTTTCATTATCTGCCCACTGGAATTGTGGTTAATCATTGTGATTTTTTTGTTTGTTTTATTTTTCCCCAAAATTTTATGAAAGCAAACAAATTAAACATTTCCATACTCAAAGAAAAAGAAGATAGTAACAAATGACATCACATATCTTCTATATGTTTAGCTTACTTCTCTTCATATCTATGTGAAAAAAACTGTTCCCAAGTGTCCCAGCCCCTCCCCACCCTCTCTGTATCATAAAAGATATTGTTAGGGAGACCAACATGTACATATAAATTGTCTTCCATGTTTCACCTTTCTGTTTACTTTCTGGAAGTAATATTCATAGTTTATTCTTCCAGCATTAATTCTGTGGCTATGTATAATGTTCTCCTGGTTCTACTCATTTTACTGTTCATTATTTTATGTAGTTATTTCCCAAGTGTTTTTAACAATCAGTCCACTTGCTATTTCTTTTTTTCCTTTTTTTTTGAAAATTTTATTTAATTAGATGATTTAGAACATTTTCCCATGGTTACAAGACTCATGTTCTTTCCCTCCCCTCCCCCCAATCCCCTTCCAAACTTGACACACAATTCCACTGGGTTTAACATGTGTCATTGATCAGGACCTATTTCCATATTTCTAATATTTGTACTAGGGTGATCTTTCAGAGTCTATATCCCTAATCATATCCTCATCTACCCATGTGATCGAGCAGTTGTTTTTCTTCTGTGTTTCTTTTCCCACATTTCTTCCTCTGGATATAGATAGTGTTCTTTCTTATATGTCCCTCTGAATTGTTCAGGATCATTGCATTGCCATTAATGGAGAAGTCCATTACATTCTATTGTACCACAGTGTATCAGTCTCTGTGTACAATGTTCTCCTGGTTCTGCTCCTTTCACTCTGCATCAGTTCATGGAGGTTGTTCCAGTTCACATGGAATTCCTCCAGTTCATTATTGCTTTGAGCACAATAGTATTCCATCACAAGCATATACCGCAATTTGTTCAGCCATTCCCCAATCGAAGGGCATCCCCTCATTTTCCAATTTTTTTTTGCCACCACAAAGAATGCAGCTATGAATATTCTTGTACAAGTCTTGTTTCCTTATTACCTCTTTGGGGTATAAACCCAGCAGTGCTATGACTGGATCAAAGGGCAGACAGTCTTTTAGTGCCCTTTGGGCATAGTTCCAAATTGCCTTCCAGAATAGTTGGATCAATTCACAACACCACCAACAATGCATTAATGTCCCAATTTTGCCACATCCCCTCCAACATTTATTACTTTCCTTTGCTGTCATGTTAGCCAATCTGCTAGGTGTGAGGTGGTACCTCATAGTTGTTTTGATTTGCATCTCTCTGATTATAAGAGATTTAGAACATTTTTTTTCATGTGTTTATCAAGAGTTTTGATTTCTTTACTGAGAATTGCTTATTCATGTCCCTTGTCCATTTATCAATTGGAGAATGGCTTGATTTTTTGTACAATTGATTTAGCTCCTCATTAATTTGAGTGATTAGACCTTTGTCAGACATTTTTGTTATAAAGATTGTTTACCAATGTATTGTTTCCCTTCTAATTTTGATTGGATTGGTTTTATTTGTACAAAACCTTTTTAATTTTACATAATCAAAATTATTTATTTTGTATTTTGTAATTTTTTCTAACTCTTGCTTGGTCTTAAAATCTTTCCTTTCCCAAAGATCTGACAGGTATACTATTTTGTGTTCACCTAATTTACTTATAGTTTCCTTCTTTATATTCAAGTCATTCACCCATTCTGAGTTTATCTTGGTGTAGGGAATGGGATGTTGATCTAAACCTAATCTCTTCCATACTGACTTCCAATTTTCCCAGCATTTTTTGTCAAATAGTGGATTTTTTGTCCCCAAAGTTGGGATCTTTGGGTTTATCATAGACTGTTTTGCTGAGGTCACTTACCCCAAGTCTATTCCACTTATCCTCCCTTCTGTCTCTTAACCAGTACCATATTGTTTTGATGACCACTACTTTATAGTATAGTTTGAGATCTAGTACTGCAAGGTCACCTTTCTTCACATTTTTTATCATTATTTCCCTCATTATTGTGATATTTTGTTCTTCCAAATGAACATTTTTTTTGTTTTTTTCCAATTCGGTAAAATTGGTGGATATGACACTAAATAAGTAAATTAGTTTGGGTAGGATTGTATTTTTATTACATTAGCTCATCCTACCCATGAGCAATTAATGTTTTTCCAATTACTTAGATCTAGTTTTAATTGTGGAGAGTTTTTTTGTAGTTGTGTTCATATAGTTCCTGTGTTTGTCTTGGCAGACAGATTCCTAAGTATTTTATATTGTCTATGGTGATTCTAAAGGGAATTTTTCTGGCAAACTTGCTGCTGGGATGAGTTGGAAGTATATAGAAATGCTGATGATTTATGTGGGTTTATTTTGTATAGTGCAACTTTGCTAAAATTGTTGATTATTTCCACTAGCTTTTTAGTTAATTCTCTAGGATTCTAAAGTAGAGCATCATGTCATCTGCAAAGAGTGATAGCTTGGTCTCCTCATTACCTATTTTAATACCTTCAATACTTTTCTTCTCTAATTGCTACTGCTAGTGTTTCTAGTACAATGTTAAATAATAAAGGTGATAATGGCCATCCTTGTTTCATTCCTGATCTTATTGGGAAGGCTTCTAATTTATCCCCATTACAGATGATGCTTGTTGATGGTTTTAGATATATGCTGTTTATTATTTTTAGAAAAGGCCCTTCTATTCCTGTGCTTTCTAGTGTTTTCAATAGGAATTAGTATTGTATTTTGTCAAAGGCTTTTTCTGCATCTATTGAGATAATCATGTGATTTTTGTTGGTTTGCTTGTTGATATGGTCAATTATGTGGATGGTTTTCCTAATATTGAACCATCCTTGCATTCCTGGTATAAATCCTACCTGATCATAATGAAAAACCCTTGTGATGACTTGCTGGAGTCTTTTTGCTAGTATTCTATTTAAGCTTTTTGCATTTATGTACATTAAGGAGATTGGTCTGTAGTTTTCTTTCTCTGTTTTTTATCTACCTGGCTTTGGAATCAGTACCATATTTGTGTCACAAAAGAAATTTGGTAGAACTTCTTCTTTGCTTATTATGTCAAATAGTTTGTATAGTATTCATTGTTCTTTGAATATTTGATAGAATTCACTTGTGAATCCATCAGGCCCTGGTGATTTTTTCTTAGGGAGTTCTTTGATGGCTTGTTCAATTTCTTTTTTTCTGATATGGGGTTATTTAAGTATTCTGTTTCTTCTGTTTATCTAGGGAATTTATATTTTTGTAAATATTCATCCATATGACCTAGATTGTCATATTGATAGCCATGTAGTTGGGGAAAATAGTTTTTAATGATTGCCTTAATTTCCTCTTTATTAGAGCTGAGGTCTCCCTTTTCATCGTGGATACTGTCAATTTGGTTTTCTCCTTTCCTTTTTTTATTAGATTAACCAGTACTTTGTCTTTTTCATTTGTTTTTTCAAAGAACTAGTCTTGTTTATTAATTCAATAGTTCCTTTACTTTTAGTTTTATTAAATTGTCCTTTAAATTTTAGGATCCCTAATTTAGTTTTCATCTGGGGATTTTTAATTTGTTCACTTTCTAGTTTTTTTTTTTATTTGCACGCCCAATTCATTGACTCCTGACCTCCCTAATTTGTTAATGTATAAACTCAAGGATATCAATTTCCCCCTTAGTGCTGCTTTCCCTGCATCCTATAGATTTTGAAAGGATGTTTCATCATTGTCATTTTCTTCAATGAAATTATCAATTGTTTCTATGATTTGTTCTTTACCCAATTTTGGAGAATCATATTATTTAATTTCCAATTAATTTTTTATTTGCCTCTCTATGTACCCTTACTAATTACTATTTTCATTGCATTATGATCTGAAAGGGTTGCATTTATTATTTCTTCTTTTTTGCACTTGTTTGCCATGTTCTTATGCCCTAGTACATGGTCTATCTTTGTGAATATACCATGTGCTGCTGAAAAGAAGGTGTATTCCTTTTTGTCCCTATTTATTTTTCTTCATATATCTATTAACTAATTTTTCCAAGATTTCATTCACTTCTCTTACCTTTTTCTTATTTATTTTTTGGTTTGATTTATCTAGATCTAATAGAGGAAGGATCAGGTCTCCCACTACTATAGTTTTACTATTTCATCTTTGAGCTCCACTAGTTTCTCCTTTACAAATTTGGACTCTATACCATTTAGTGCATACATGTTGAGTACTGATATTTCCTCATTGTCTAAACTCCCTTTTATCAGGTTGTAATTACCTTCTCTATCTCTTAACTATCTATTTTTACTATCTATTTAACATAGATCTATTTTTACTATGGCTCAGATATCATGATTGTGAGTCCTGCCTTCTTTTTCTCAGTTGAGGACCAATAGATCTTGCTCTAGTCTTTGATCGTTATTCTGTGAGTGTCTACCTGCCTAATATGTATTTCTTGTATACAACATATGGTAGGATTTTGGTTTCTAATCCACTCTGCTATGTGCTTCCACTTTAAGGGTGAGTTCATCCCATTTACATTCAAAGTTATGATTACTACCTGTGTATTTCCTAACATTTTGATTTTCTCTCCATGTCCTGCCCATTCCTCTTTCACTATTTCCTTCAACACCAGTGTTGTTTTTAATCAGTCCCCCTAATCCCCACCCTTATTTTACTTTCCTTTCTCTCCCCTCCCTTCTTACTCCTCTCTTATTTTTCTTTTAGGGTCTTTTTAAGCTATCCCACACACTCTCCCTCCCTAGTATTGCTTCCCTCCCCACCCTTCCTTTCCACCTCCTCCCTTTTTATTCCCCTTTTCTTATTTTTAGGGTCTATTAAATTCCCTTCCCCCCTCCCCTTTTTTAAAACTCTCCACCCTACTCCCCCCCCCTTAGTTTTTTTTTTCTCAACTTCCCCATAGGGTACGATAGAATTTGATGCACTAATGGGTCTATATGCTCTTCCCTCTTGGAACTGAGTCCACTGAGTGTAAGGTTTGAGTATTACCTTTTAGCACTCTCTTTCTCTCCTTCTTATAGTTGTATTCTTCCCCTCCCACTGCCATGTGCCTTTTTGTGTAGTATAGATTATCCTAATTTTCTTATTCTTTCAAGTTTCTCTTGGTGCCATCTTCTCCCCCACCCCTTCTTTCTTTCTTCTTTTTTATATATTATTTTAAACCACTTGGTATACCAATCTCTACCTATGGATAATTCTTCTAACTACTATAATAGTGAATACAATTTTTGAAAGTTACAAATAACATTTCCCCATATAGGAATATAAACAATTTAGCCTTATTGAGACCCTTAAAGAAAAAAAAAATAAGACCCTTCTCTTTCTTTTTTGCCTTTTCATGTTTCTCTTGGTTTTTATATTTCAATGTCAAATTTTCTGTTTAATTCTGATTTTTTCTTTACAAATATTTGAAACTCTTTTATTTTGTTGAATGCCCATACTTTTCCCTGGAAGTATTTAGTCAATTTTGATGGGCAGGTGATCCTCTATTGTAGACCCAATTCTCTTGCTTTTCTGAATATCATATTCCAAGCCTTGTGGTCTTTTAGTGTAGAGGCAGCCAGATCCTGTGTAATCCTGATTGGTACTCCGTGATATATAAATTTTCTCTTTCTGGCTTCTTATAATATTTTCTCCTTAGCTTTGAAGCTCTTGAATTTGGAAATTACATTCCTGGGGTTTGTCCAGCTCCTCTTAGTGGCAGGTCCAGCTATTGATCACTGGAGAGGTTTTTGCCTGAGGGCTTTTTTCAGTTTTCTGTGGCATTTTGCTGTGAGCTACCCCCTCTACACAATCTCCACACCCTATCTCAACTTTTCCTCAGCCTTCCAGTGTTCCAAGTCTAGTTTCTCATAGGGGTAAGTCTGTGTGGATCTCAGCCAGCCTCCCTCCTAGAATTTAGAAGTTTGTCCTGTGCTAGCTCAGACTCTGGAAAGGAAGTTGAAGTGGGGGAGGCATCATGAGCTTGCCCTTGGTGGGGAAAATTTCACCCCCTTTTAGTGTGGAAATGCTCTAACTTTGCCTATCTTCCATGCTGTGCCCTACCTTGGAACTCCTTCACTCCTCTGACTTTGGTTTTGTAGTTTTGAGGCACTCTGTCTTGATTGGTGCAGAGGAAAAGAGTTCTGCTTCTACTCTGGAGCCATCTTGCCCCGGAAGTCCCCTGCTTGCTATTTCTTATGGTGCAGTAGTATTCCATATACCTAGACTTCTGCAAAGAAAAGAGAATGAGGCATTATCTGCTCTCTCCTTTTGGGGTTGGAAAACTTTTGGTCACACCTTGAATACGAACTCTAGGACTTTTTACCCTTTTTAGTGTCATGGACCCCTCTGGCAACACTTCAGTCAATAACATCATTGACTTCAGTAAATGGACCCTTTCTTAAAAAATGTTTAAATACATCAAGTAAAATGCATAAAATTAAAAAGTAAACAAAATATTTTGTAATATAGTTATAAAAATATTTTAAGGACAAATTTATGGGTCTCAGGTTAAGAATCCCTGCTTTCTTACAGTTAAGGTAAAACTTTTAACTTAACTTATTACCCTGAATAGAAGAGACCCAAAGGGCAGAGGGAGAGGATTTCTTATCTAAGTTTGTAGACAGCATTAGTTGTGAAGTTAAGCATGGATTCTTCTTGATTACTTCAGGCAAATAGTACTGGCCTGTAATATATACTTCTCAGGAAACTATGTAGTTTTTCATATGTGCTACTTAGAGTGACAGTTATAATATCATTGTGGATTATCATTACCACCTCTTTCTACTTTGCATACATAGCAAATGCTTAGGGAAACCAATAATCAAGATATTAAAAGATACAGAGAAGAGATCATTGAAATCTATTGAAAATACAAAATCCTCCTTTTAACCCATTCTTCCACTCCCACTAGCATGCCTTTAGTCAGTGTTTTAGAGAAAAAGATGTTTCTCCTCTTTTCTTCCATTTAATGCCCAGATAAAGTATCCCCTAATAGGAGTGGTCTGAGAAGTAGACCAAAGGCAGGAGTGATTCCTACTGTAAACTGTAAGTCTTTAAAATTTTTTAATCGTTTGATCCTTAAAATTTTTATTTTTATTTCTTTTGTATTTTAAATTAAATTTTATTTTCACATCTTCATTTTCTCCCCCTGAACTCCTCCTACACTGAGAAAATAAGAAAAATAAAAACCAGCTACAAATATGTAATCAAGCAAAAAAAAACCCACTTTGCAATGTGTAAAGATATAGATGCAGTTATGAAGATAAATATATATGTATATATTTTAATTCAATTTCAATGGTTAATCTATCACCTCTTGATTAGGAGGTGGGCTGCATGTTTCATTTATTATAAGCCCTCTAGAATTCTGATTGGTCATTGTGTTGATCAGAATTCCTAAGTTTTTCAAAAAGTTTCTTTAAAAAAAAACCATCCTTGTTATCGTATAAATTGTTCTACTTCTACTAACTTCACTTTGCATCATATAAATCTTCCTAAGTTTCTCTAAAACCATTCCCCTCATCTTTTTTTATAGTGCAATAGAATTTCATCACATATATATATATATAATATATACATTTTATACACCACTGCATTTATATAACATGTGCCATACAAATTTTTAACTTGTACTGTATGCTACATAACTTGTACTATAACCATTTCCCAATGGATAGGCACCACCATAGTTTCTAATTCCTTGCCACCACAAAAAAGCTACTATAAATATATCTCTACACATGGGTCCTTTTCCTCTTTCTTTAATCTCTTTGGGCTATAGACCTAGTATTAGTATCACTTGGCGAAAGTGTGTTCATATATTCATAGTTTAATACTTTTGGGGGCATTGTTCCAAATTTAAACCATTAACCCTTACTTCCTTTTGCAGTCTATGTACTAAATGGAAAGATTCCACCCATTGCAGTAACAGGGCATTGGTTCAAATCCTTCTTCTGACCCTTATTACCCATATGACCTTAAGCAAATCATTTAAACTCCCTGAGACTCAATTTCCTCTTTTGTGAGACAAGATGGTTGGACCAAGTAGCTCTGAGATCCACTGAAGAGCTATGATTAATATCCATTTTTTTACAGGGCACACCTACCATATATTAAAATAAAGTGAATAAAAACTCAATATTTTTATCAAATGACAAAAACTGACCCTGGTATCTTTCTTTCTAAAGGACATTTTTCTCATTTCTCTTTTTATCAGCCACATACTATGCCTCCCAGTCTTTCCAACTAGGATTTATAAACTCTAAATATTTCTTAGAATTCTCTCTCTCTCTCTCTCTCTCTCTTTCTCTCTCTCTCTCTCTCTCTCTCTCTCTCTTTCTCTCTCTCTCTCTTGTCTCCTTTGTCTAGATGTTCACCAAATGCATCAATCAGACATTCATTGAACTCCTACTGTCTGACAGACAAAATCTCTTTCTCTATATTGTCTCTCAGATCTACTCCTTTTACTCATGTCAACATCTGAACTACTATGGTAGGCCACCTTCCCTACCTACAGTATTTCCTTAATACAACACATCTTCAGACAATTGACAAGGTACTAACTGATTAACAAGTTTCTGAATAAATTGAGAATTAACAGCATTAAAAAGGGGGGGGATGCATTCTCTGGATAACTGTACTGCAATACTTGTTGACTAAATATAATAAAAGCTCCAGTGTATTAACCAACCAATCCATACCCTTCATGTTATATACTACCCTCAAATTTAACTATACCCCTTTGTGTATTGCAAAAGGAAGATAAAGTAGTTTTCTAGCATTGAGGGAAGGAATTGGAGTGTCTAGTTCTCTAGACCACACATATAGTCATACAGATTTCAGTTTTTAATTTTGTATCCATTCATTCTTCAAGGGATGTTGAATCCAATCATCCTTTTAAGAATAGAACATATAGAATTTAGAACTCCTTTGCCTGGACCTTTGGGATTCAATGCAATTCAATAAGCATTTATTAAATGCCTACTATATGTTAGCACTGGAGAAACAAAGACAGAAATAAAACTATGTTTGCCCTCAAGGAGCTTACATTCTACAGGATTTTTGATATATCAAAATGATAAAACTCAGTTCCAAAGATTTTTAAAAGAAATGAAAAGAGGAGCAGCTAGGTAGCTCAGTAGATACAGAGCCAGAACTGGAGCTGGGAGGTCCTGGGTTCAAAGCTGACCTCAGACATCTGTGTAACCCCAGGCAAGTCACTTAAACTCTATTGCCCAGCCTTTATCACTCTCCTTCTTTAGAACCAATACATAGTATTGCTTCTAAAACAGAAAAGAGTTATAAAGGAAAAATAAAACAAAAAGAGAGGGGTGTTTAGTAAAACAGATTCTTGAGATGAGTAAGAATGGCTGAAAATGATGATGTTGATATTTCTTTCCTTCATTATAACTGCCTTACTTTTTTTTTTTTACTAAGCTCCATCTTGGTTACTCTGTAGGAGGGATGAGCATTTGCTGGCTGTAAATATAGGTGTTTGAAATTTGAGATGTAAACGGAGGGTTCTTCCTTTTTTTGGTTTTTGCCTTATCCAGGCTTCATTTATGGCAAGGTACTTTAACGACATTGGCTCCTTTTTTCAGAAGAGCTGTTAAATCCTTCTGCTCCAATTGTTCTCCATGCTGGCAAATGTGACATGATTTTAGCATCCATTTAAGACATATACAATCTCATTATTTTTAGCTGTGATCAGGCAAAGCATTGTTATGGTCATTGGGGGAAAAGATTTAGGTTTAGGAACAATGAAGAACAGAAGGAAAAGATCCCATATCTAGGAGCAATAAAGAACATTGGGGGAAAGATCCTAGACTGCCCAGGAACAATTGCCAAGTTGTTCTTGGTTTAATCTCCTTGGTGGGTAGAAAGTGTGTAGAGGAAGAGGGAAAGAGAGAGAATTGAAGAGAGAGAAAGAGGAGAGAGAAGGAGATGGATAGACAAATATAGAAAAAATGAGAGAGAAATAGAAGATAGAGTGGATTGAATGTTCAATTTGGAGTTAGGAAAACCTGGGTTAAGATTCTACCTTAACAGAATCAATCGGGCTTGGGTTCAAACCTGATCTCAGACACTTCCTAGCTGTGTGACCCTGGGCAAAATCACTTAATCCCCATTGTCTAGCCCTTTCTGCTCTTCTGCCTCGGAATCAAGATTTAGTATAAATTCTAGAGTTAAAGGTTTAAAACAAATTTGAATCTCAGTTTTCTTAATAGTAAAATGGTGGAATCTACCTCAGATTGTTGTAAAAGGCTTTATAAACCATAAAAGGCTTCATTATATGAATGAACTGCAGAGGGAAATGGCAAACCACCCCATGTCTTTGCCAAGAAAAGCCCAAGAAGGAGTCGAAGAGAGTCGGTGGGACACAGCTGAAAAATAGTAGCTTATTTTAGGAGCTGTGATTGGTGGCTTTTTCCTCTGAGGAAGACTACAGCTCTCCCATCTGAGGTTTCAGCCTGGGACAGAGCTCTTCCCTCGAACAAGGTTATTTACAGAAGGTAATAGATGCCTGGCTAAAATCACATATTTCTCTTACTTGCCAGCTCCTCTACTGTCTTCTCTGAGTCCTTTATATTAACCCTCATCCAATTTAGGGTCAAAAATCCACATTAGTTCTCTCCCCCACATAAACATCGCCAAGACTGTTTCCTTAAATATGAATGAAGTTGACTGAGACAGGGGAGAAGAAGCTGTTTTAACCCCCCAAAGTCTCCTTTTCTATGAAAATAACCATGGCTAGACTGGCTAGAGAGCCTAAAAAGGCTAGTGACCTTCATCCTGCTTTCCCCTCATAAGAAATACTGGCCCGGTCTCTCTCTCTCAGGCTTCTCTGTGTATTTTCTGTGAACCCAAGTGACCTCCATGACCAGGAAAAATGAGGGCCAGAGGGGGAAACAGTAACTTAACGTACCAATTGAGCTGTGCTTTCTGATAAATCAAAAGGGAGTAAATGTTTGTCTTCACCTGATTTACTCAAAGTTCACT